>NW_020539724.1:13590762-13622424 GCF_003426905.1 Ctenocephalides felis | reverse complement strand
CAGCAAATATTATGTCCGTTACAAATCTGATATTTACATGTTAAGTTTTTACTTCTTGTAGCAAGTACAACATGTTAATGACTTCAACATATGCGACTTTTTATTGCGAACGCAAGGCGAACTGGAAATTGCAATCGTTTGAAGTCAAACGGAAGACCAGTCGGAATCATTGGAATGTCACCAAATCGTCAGCAATTTTGATTGAATGGTGAAATTCAGTGCGTGTACATCATTATTCTTTGCGGCAAGAATTGCTCGTTGACTTAACCAAGCATAATTCTGATAATTCTCACTAATGTCATTACTCGAATTTTTAATTACGGTGCGTGAAGTTCTAGCACTTGCATTAAGGCACGATGCCATGCACAATTCATTTTCTTACCTATAAACCTTGCGGAGCCCGAGACCTTTCCAACGAATGCAAAATTGTCGAAATCGGTTCGTGCGTTCTGGAGTTCTTTCGTCAGGAAGGAAACTCGACTTATTTTTATATAATAGCAGGCGACCGACCTACACTACACACCCTTCCTGTTGGCCAATTCTGGACGCTTGAAGCAGGCGATCGACCAGAAGCGTCCAGAATTGGCCAACAGGAAGGGTGTAGTGTTCCCACCAGACAACGCCAGACAACACCTTCGTTGATGACTCGTCAGAAGCTACGGGAGCTCGGATGGAAGGTTTTATCGCATCCATCATATAGCCCGGACATAGCGCCAAGTGATTACCACCTGTTCCTGTCTTATATATTACTGGCAATTGGCGTTGCTTGTTTTACTCCTTATAAAAAAAAATTATTTACATAAAATGTACAGAATATACTCTACATCACGAATTTGAATTAATAATAACAAGACTATTAGAAGCTATCCTTTATTACATTTTGTGAACCCCTAAATTTTTTTGAGGTTGACCTTGGACCTGGGGGTCTGTAAGGAAAACTATGGGAATCACTGCTCTATGTTATAAACTATTGCATTGTATACAAGTATATTATTTCAAGACGTTTTCTAAATATATATATTTATGTCACATTTCAATTAGAACTTAAAGAAAAAGTTTGTATAGCCATTATTATCGGTGCAGAAACGCCCAGGTAAATGATGTTAACTTTCACTTCAAATAATATTGTACATCCCATCATATGTAATTGATTTCTATTGAAAATTTCTAATACTTGATGACATAGATAAAAATCTTAATATGAAATATGAATTTATAAATACTCAGAACCAATATAAAAATTGAAATCGAAAATTGAAATAATAAGATCCAAAAAAATATCTATCTGATGCATCTCTATCTAATTTGATTTGAAATAGACAGGTATGATTCATTTCAAATTTTTAAAAACTAAAATATATTAGTAAAATGTATAGAATATTTTTATTGATTTCTGTAACCCCTAATTCGTATTGATATTATCAAATTAGTTAGTTAAACCACTGTTACATTTTTGCATTTAGTAACGTGGCTTTTCAAAAACCTTTTCAGAATTTCAGTTTTCATTCAAAAATATCATATTATTTGGAAAACTAAGCATTTTTACAATATAGCATTCTGTACATTTTTATTTACACAAATAAATTTTATTTCTATTTAATTTATGTGAATTAATTTCTCATTTACATTATTCCTCATTGTTTCAACAACTATCTGATCATTGTTTTCAATTCTATATATTCCTTATTGTTAGTTATTGATTTCATATGCACATATAATTTTAAAATTAGTTTCTCGTGCTAAATGTTTGATTATGTATTTTAAACCGGATTTTTAACGAGTTCGCTTTTTTTGCCTTGACCTTAAGGTGAAATGTTAAGAACGTCATGCATTTAATGATGTACTTGACATCGAATGATATTTTAATTAGAGAGCATTAATTTTGATAAGATTGATCGAAATTTGATCTGACATTATGGAGGACAAATGGTAATAGATAATTACATTTTGGCTAATGACCTGCAGGTTGTTGCAAATAAATCAAATCAAAACAAATTGATCCATCATACGAACAAGTTCCAGAAATACTGCTATATTATTATTTTTGTTTTACCATATAATTTGCAACTGTTTTGTTCGGATATCTTCCAAATTTACTAAAAAAAATAATTTTTAATAAGAATGAAAAGAAGTTACCATATCAGTATTACTTCTTTTATAAATGAAAAAGAAAATTCACTTATTAGTTAAAAAATAAGTTTCTATATAGTATAACAAATGGATATGAGATTAAATACTTGAACGTGGCAGAGTTCTAATTGGGTTCTTTTAAAAGATTATTTTATTAAGGAGAAATACTTTGGAAAGTTGATTAACTGGGATACAAAATAGTCTCTGTAACAATACCCGTAAACACCGGGCGGCGGTAGCAACCTGAAAACCACATAGATTCCACATGGATGTCACAGCGCTGGAGGTAGGCTAGTGGATTTCAGGTTGCTACCGCCGCTCAAATCATACGGTGTTTACTCAGTATTTATATCATAACGATCATCAATAATATTTATTTCAAATCGTCAATTACATATCAATATATTTCATGGAAACAATTATGAGTCATTCATTTTGGTTTTTTCCCAACATGAAATTTTCATTCATTTTGCTGCTCGTGACAAAATTGTTTTCCTTGAATATATTTACAAATTAAATGAGGATCATTCGAAAATAATACTTTGGACAATAACTGTTATCGTTTTTATTAGACAACAGTAAACAAATCGTTTTGCCACGAATGTAATAGTCAATTTGAAAGGATGATGGACAGAATCTGAGGTTATTGGAGCCATAATTTTAGAAATATGACCATCCTAAAAAATCAATGAAGGTTGGAGAAATCTTTTGAAAGAAATTTTGTTTTTCTCCGTGATTCAGTTTTCCTGGATTTTGATTGACTATGAAAACAAGAATTATTCAATCTAACTAACCTCTTCTCTACCTCTGGGTTTCTGTCTTGGATTTTAAATAAAAAAATATCGTCACCTGTTAAAGTATATCACAAATAGCAAGGTCAACCATTGTTCTTGCCTTCAACTGACAAATATGTTTTTATATTAATAAAGAGATTATTAGAGAGTTAATATAGGAGTTTAAAAATGTATCTTTTTCTAATAGTTTCATTTGCCATTTTCAATCCTTGTCCAGATTTGCAAGTGACTCCTGACATGTTTCGCTCGTCTTGTCGTATTATTCAATAATTAATTTAACCTTACCAATGTACAATTGTCATGCCTTGATGATTTGATAGAGATGTTCCACTTAGTGGACTCTTTGTTAGATGCACAATATTATTTACTCAGTGTCTATTTTTTGCACATCACATGTATAAATAGACATATTTGGTAAATATTATCTGTTGCAAAATATTAATTTTGTGACGTCGAAATTTCTAAACAAATAATTATGGTAAAGTATATGAGAATTATACTTACACACAAAACACACACATTTATATATATCCATTATAAATCACAGTTTAACAAACAAATCATAAATTCAAACAGCGTTATCTAAAATTCTATAATAAGTTAATTTGGTTTTTGAGCACCTTGAAAGCACGATTTGGTCTCCATGTGCCTCTATTTCATTGACTTATTCACCTTTATATTTTTTATCAATTGTTTTCTTAATTAATCCTGCTTTTATTTGTCTAATTCACCTGATTTTATTTTCATTGGCCAAAGTTTTCTTGAACGTCATGATTTATATGAAGTTTTGTTACCGTGTTACGCTATAAATTAATATATTTGATTTATAGAAATGTTTTGTAGGAAAAATTTCTTGCTAATGCATTTTCCCGTAAGCACTTTGGTAAATTACGAATATAAAATCAAGTTTGCAATATATACGTATGTGAAATGAATAAGAGGATAAAGAAAATACCTTATATTTCCATTTTCTTTTATGAAAGAATAGCTATTTGAGTGATGGCAATAACAAAATTATATAAGTATATTAATTAAAGTTATAAATTGAATGAATGTGTGTATGTGAGTCAAAACTTGACTTCTTCTCAAAAATTTAGAACACGTTTGATGAAACTCGAAAAGGTATTGGTATTGCAAAGCCAAAGTTCTGCTGATTTGTTCGCCTAGTGGTTGAAGAACTAGAAAACAAATATTTTCTCTGATTTCAGAGAAAACTCGTAGGAATTATTCATAAATTATTAAAGTAAGTAAGTCTTCAAAATCAATTTACTTCCGAAGTAGACATTTTCTCCCACGGCTATCCAGTATTGCTTTGAAATAAAATATTACTTCTCTTCTGTCTCTTCTGTAAGCTGTATGCAAATCTTCATTCGATATCTGTACCAAGAAGCATGCAAAGTAGTCCCTGGCGAAAAGTTCTTGACGTTTGCTTTTGCAAGAAAATGCTTTGATCATCGAGTGCAAATATATTCGAATTGATTTCTTTCAGATAGATGTTATCATATTTAGTCTGTCTCATCGACATAGTTAATATAGAGAAATATTCTTTGTTATTCTATTTAATTTTGAAGACATTTTTCGAATTTCTAGCAGGTACGTGGAAGAATGCCAGAAATATAAATATTTAATTTGATTTCTTTTGGGAATGGAGCGATTTATTTTTAGTCACTCTATTTTGTTTTAATTTTGTACGAACGTCTGTGAAAGAACTATTTGGATGAATAGATCGATGAATATTAAAAACATTGGAAATAAAAACTGAGTTTATCTGAAGATAAAGCTGAAATTTAAGCTCTTATTATTATTTATTTTTTTAGTCGAGAATTAAGTTGGTAATTTTAACCAAACCACTGTCTTGTCTTTGATTTTTATTAGGCAAAGGCTATTTTCACTTGGAAACATTGCTTTCTATATTTTTACATCAAAACCAGCATCACTACTGCTTGATATCACGCTGTTCGAGGAGCGTCAAATCTGGAGGCTCTGAAGTCCATAGATCCAATAATTAGGCCATATCAAAGCCTATTTTTATATTTTACAGATTTTACTAGATTTTTATTTTTATGGGCAGATCATGGTTGGAACGTTGTCTAGCATCCATGCGTTCAATAACCATCTTGACCAGCTTGATATCAAGCAGTAGTGGTATCAGGTTTTTACTAAAGATTATAAATCTCATATAGGATATGCAGTGAAATAGTCTTAGGGATCGTTGCTGTCATCAATATTAGAAATATATCTAGTCTAGAAAAAATAGAAAAACTACTAAGTTGCTTCTTCAGATAACACTAGCTTAAGGAATATACTACAAACTCCTAGATCTTAGATATATAAATCTATATATTATATTATCGACTATGATTTCAATGGTTTATTATATTATCTATAGTATATGATGTAATATTTGAGTATCAATTAAGACACGAGTCTATCAATATTCTCAGAATAATTAGTAACCTTGTATACACAGTAATTCAGTACATCAGTCATACAATTCTTCTTCCACCCGAAGTAGAACGGCAAATTATTATTTGTTACTAAGTGTTTACCACAATTGGTTTTCCACTAAGGAATACGATGAATTTCATTTTTATTAAATTGTTTTCTTCTATTGTATATGGTTATAGCAGTAAATCGTACTGTTTAATACATTTAATGTCTGTAGTTCTATTAATTCACCATCATTACACATTTGTTATGGTGACTGGTATCGCCTTGACCTCTTAAACGAGCGATTTATATGAATTATTAAGGCAAATTTATTGGAATTTGCAATTATAAATGATTAGAAGCAGTATGGAAATTAATCTGAGGATTTATTTCTGTAAAATTTTAGTTACTACAAATATAACTGTTTGTATTATTTCAATTTTATAGCTTCCTCACATCTGAAACTTTTATATTATAAATACTTTAATAACGAGCAGAATAATAAAATTTTATACCGTCTAGCACCCACCGACTTATTTGATTCCAATGTGACTTGGAGGTTATTTTTTAAAATTACATACAATCCATTCTTTTATTTCCCAAACCTGTTTATTTTTTATTTGATTAAGGATATTCTGAACCCGCATTATATTCAATTTGTGCACCAAGGCCATGAGATTATATATTTCTCTAAACATAATTACTGGAATAAAAAAAGACTCTGTCATAATTATGTAACAAAGTGCAAACGAATGTCAAATAATTATTAGCCAGTCATGCTTTTGGAATAAGTGATCATTTATAACTGATCTACGTGACTGGATCAAATAAGAAAATTCATGAAAAATATAAACATTATGCTTTTAGCAGTTATAAATTCACGGAGTTCAAAATTGTAATAAATTTGAAATTTATATTAAGTTTCTTGTATCGTGAAAGTGACATAACTAAATATATTTGGACAAGGTGATAAGTCGTGCAGATTTTTTGGAATGCAAATTATTGGTAATTTTCCTTCAGGAAATTGTGTTACCAGAGAATAATGAACCAGAATACCAGAATTCAAAATCAATGTACTCGAAGATTAGATTCTGAAGTATCCAATTAAATTATCCGAGTATTGAATTTTTTCAGTTCTATTTTAAAATGGGAAGATTCTTTATAGCGCGTTCGATTTTATTTTATTTTAATATGGCAATTGGAAAGATATCTTCATCCTATACTCCTTATTCCGCTTCGAGTTTTTATATTTCTTTGATAGGATAATTGGAAAGATATCTTTACAATCCACATTTTTGCAGTTTCTTAATTTATGATGCAGTAAAAATAAATATCAGATGATTTTGTTTATTTGAATAATATTGTAAACCACATTTATTGTTCAAATACAATTAAAGTCAGTTAAATCTGAACTCCTTTGAAGCGATTTTTCATATTTATTATAGTAGCAAAATTTATGTATCAGGAGTTTAGCAACATAACTCAAAACTTGGCTCCAAAATGTACATTTTTAATAAAAAATGCTAAGAGATTTTTTATGTTTTCCATAATAGTGAAAATCTATATGACGAAGAATTTAATGAAAAACATGCTCACGTAGAATATTATTAGGAACACGTTAAGAGACTTTTCATATTATTATGGGGACTATAATAACAAAATATCTACAATATAGTCAAGAGCTTTATGTTGTTAGAGAAGTACTTAATGAAAAAACGCTCTAGAGGAAATAATGGTGTACGTGTTAAGAGATTTTTTACATTATCACAAATATTCACCACCAGGAGGGCTTATTATAAGAAAAATCTATAATAATGCCTAGAGCTTTATGGCTCCGTATGAAGCACCTTTTTTTTTTAATAATTAACAGCAATCAAAATCACATCGTTTTATTTATCATCTTGCTACTATTTAACAACATAATATGAATACATACAAGTGAAAACAATAATAATAATAAATGACTAAAAAATATTATAATAATTAAATGACCAGATAAATAATAATAAAATGATAGTATCAGGTTAATGCCATTGAGTGATACACTTAAAAAAATAAATTTACTCAAGTAGGTAATCTACTTCAGTAGCCATCTACTCAAGATGTTGAAGTACTTAACTGGCCAAAACATACTACTGTAAATCTATTGCCGAGTTTTTTTAAGTCTTCTGCTTTTTGGGGTTGCAGATAATTTGTTTGAATGGTTTTCAATTTTGTGGTTATGGGTGAAGCTCTTTTCCTTAATAACTTCTCTTATATGGTATATTCAGATACTTCTGGATAGTTGGTCGTACCAAGGAGCATCGCACATTTCTCGAAGAACAAAGTATTTAAAATAAAAGCGTATTCATGTATATTTTGGTATAACTCCAACTACACAATTCACCAAGATCTAAACATCAAGGAGGTTATCAAGGAGTGAAGAATAATGTATCATCAAAAGAGCAAATACCATCCAAACACACTAATGAAACATCTGCAAAAACAAGTTCCTATCAGAAGACTAACAAAAAAAGTGTCCGCAAGATCTAATAAGTTGACAAGCTCTATATTTATGTAAGAAAATTCGTCAATGGAGGAATTTCTAAACGTTATAACCAATTGCAAGTATTACCTCATTGCACCAAATAGTCTAAGAGCCAGTGAACTATTTGACTAACTTGTTTTCTCAGAGCTAGAAATTTTTAAATGATATTTTATCGACCCATTAAGAAGAAAAAATGGCGTATAGATTTTTCAAATACAAGGGTGTTAGTCGATTATCTATGCCCACACCTTTGCGCGTCGTGACTGTTATGTACTCGACTGGCAGACCCTTGCAACCGTCAGAATGGGCTGGCTTTTTACATATGCTTTCTGAACAGTTAAAAGAATACACCCTCAAAATTTGAGCCTTGTGGGAGCAAGTTATGAAATTTTTTTTTTTTGACATTTTCACAAATTGAAGGGATGATGACGCAATCGCGGAATGGCTGCCAGAATAGTACTTTCTTAATGGGTCGATAATAAAATATCATTAAAAAAATTCCTAGCTCTGAGAAAACAGGTTAGTCAAATAGTTCACTGGATCTTAGACTAAAAGGTTCAGATAGGTTATGAGAAATTTTGGATATTTTTTTTTTCAAAAATGCCCCATAGGCGCACCATCTAACACCCACGTCCCATTACAATGGCAGAATCGGCAGTTGGTTCAATCGAACCGCAGCGGAGACCCGTAGTCTGCAAAGCGGCGTTTCTGCATATTTCATCCGTCCTTGATAGACACGTTCTCATGTGATAGACGATCATCGGGCACTCTTTCAGTGCATGGTATCTCGGTTCTTTGGAACGAATATATTTCCAATTATTATATTACATTAGTTTGTGGCCATTTTTCGAATGTGTTAGTGCGCGTGTGAGTAATCTATCTTGCGACGTGTTTACATGCATACGCGCGAGGCCGGGCGACACCAACGTGGGGACCCTCTACGAGCTCTCGGCATAGTTCAGTCTAACGCGACTATACTCCGCAGTCATACATACAACGGAAGAATTGAATCTTGTGCATTATTTTATTATATGTTTATATATCTTAAATTGTGATCTCTACGACTCGCATCAGTTTCGTCCTCGAGTGATACAGTGTTTTTTACAAGTGCAGTGTTGATATATTTCAGTGCCAGGTTCTAGGTATAATCTTAAATTGGATTTGTATTTTTAAAGCCAATATATTGGATTAAGTTTGCTATTTTCAAGTGATTCATATTTTGACGTAAAACTCGATGCTGTCGTACCTTGTTCTTGTCAAGTGGAACACGCAGAAGCGAAGTTTTCACAAACGTTTTCCTGTCAGCTCGTATCATGTAATCGATGAAGCAAAGGGAAAGTTAATGCGGTGAAATTATCGGATAGATTTTCTTTTAGAGATAGGGAAAACTGCTTCCTTG
This sequence comes from Ctenocephalides felis, assembly GCF_003426905.1. NCBI lineage: Eukaryota > Metazoa > Arthropoda > Insecta > Siphonaptera > Pulicidae > Ctenocephalides > Ctenocephalides felis. The sequence continues at coordinate 13,613,144 of NW_020539724.1, read as the reverse complement.
TTCTCTATATTCTGCCAACTTTCTTATTCTCAAGTAGTAATAGTAATAAGATTTATAAATCAACTGAACACTTAACAACTTCATCTATATATAAAAGTCAGTGTATGTCTTTATGAACTGTATGGACCCTCAAACTACACATTCAATCCTCCGTGAAAATTTGGAAAACTGTTAGATATATAAGTTTTCATAACGTTTTCCTGTCGGCTCGTATCATGTAATCGATGAAGCAAAGGGAAAGTTAATGCGGTGAAATTATCGGATAGATTTTCTTTTAGAGATAGGGAAAACTGCTTCCTTGTTCTCTATATTCTGCCAACTTTCTTATTCTCAAGTAGTAATAGTAATAAGATTTATAAATCAACTGAACACTTAACAACTTCATCTTTATATAAAAATGAATGTATGTCTGTTTGAACTGTATGGCCCCAAGAACTACACATACGTGAAACTAATCCTCCGTGAAAATTTGGAAAACTGTTAGATATATAGTTAATGGTAAGGGTTGTCTACTCCGAGGAAATTTTATTTTTATAAAAAAGACAACCCTAAATGTTCAGCTTCTTACCAAAACCTCTAATTTATATCATTTATTATATTGATTACATAATTTTTCACCTCGATTTCTGTCAGTGAACGTTTTTGACTGAATTTCAGTTGAAATTTTTTGAGCTTATGAAAAAGCTCAATTTTATATTTAACAAATATCAAGGAATGTCTAACTCTAAAATTGATTGAGAAGACACGTAATATCATTGTTCGGACGTCTTTTCGTTTTATTATATTGGCCATGAAGGTGACAAACTTCAGGGAATTAAGCTTTACACGGAATGGTTGCTGCCCCTGATAGAGGGGGTTGCGGAGTGTTTTAATTGAACTAGTTGTTCACTTTGAAAAGTAAAGTCCGCTTAACAACATGTAAATAACCAATAAAAATAAATATATCTTCTTTTATTATAACTTAGTAACAAATCAGTGATTGTAATTAGAACAGCCATAAATACATAATATACAAACAAATTAGTGTTTAATACAGTCCATAGCTACAAGAGTTAAATTATAACCCAACAACCTGAATTATCGAAGGAGAGTTTTAATAAATTGTATAACTACGTAACTTAAATAACAATCATTTTACATTTTATTTGATCGGATACAGCTAGTTTTCTATAAAATTTTCAAAGTCTAAGTAGTAAGTTTTTATATTATTATTAATACTTTACATTTGTTGTTATTACTAGTAGTTTATGTTAATAAGTATGTAGATACTTCAATTCTTCTACAAGTCACACCTTAGCTATTTGCATGCATAATTTCTAAACGATTTTCTTATGAATCATCCTAGGAAGTTATTAGCTCTAATTCCATTCATAGTACTTGTATTTCTTAGACGACATTTGAACAACAATATTTTTCAAAGTACAAATCTTTGAACCTTATCTGTCAATACTCTTATCGTTTGTATTGACAAATTCCAAGTCCAGACAGAAGAAGTTTTAAATGGTTTTCATTCTTGTACACTTACTAATCTGTAAAAGATAGAGGTTATTTTATCGTAATGTAACATATTTGAGAAACAAAAATTATTGATAAAGGAATTTACGAAATGTCTTGTAACCAAATGTTTACATTTTTGATAGTTTGATAATTTGTGCTGTTAGAAAATTTATTTATTCTTATCAACATACAGGCGCTAAGGTATCCACATATAAAATTCATATCAAGTATTCTTCTGTTGCATCCTGTAACCTGACCATTCAGTATTGGCGCTTGTTATTTTCTCTATAATAGATAACTGTTTTTTAAATATTAAAAAAAAACCTTTCACGATATTTAACAATGTAAAATCTTTCCATGGAAAATTCTATATGTATTTTTTATATAACGACACTTGAAAATGTTTATTTTGCGTTTATCTTGTTTGCTATAAGACATCGGAAGCAATTCCACATCTCACCATAATTGAGTGATTTTTTATATATATTTTCACAAGTAATAATTTTCTCCCCATAAAATAATATTTTGTAGTTTTATTGTTGAGTTCTTAGAAACCATTATCATTGGAATATATAATTTAAAACTCTTTGGATAGAAAGAATTGTTTATTGTGGATTTTTTCTACAAATTGAAGTATCATTTTATAAAGATTTTATTATAGCATGCTTTGTTTTTCACAAAAACCGTAGAAATATAAATTTTATTCATGATTTTTAATTTCTACTTTTGCGGTGATGTATTTAAGCAGTATTTTGTAAATTGGATGGTTACATATTGAAAAGTTATTGTATTATTTTTATATTTATTGCAGATATTATCTTCAAATTAAAATACCATTTTTTTAATAATATTATAATATACTGAGTGGCTTAGTTCTGGCAGAATTCGTAAACGTATTAATTTCATAAACAGGGTGCCTCAGAATTTAAGATCAAACAATCACAATTACATGAAAAAATTAGAAAAATCATTTATTATGATTTTTTTATTATGAAACTATCAAGTATATCTTATCATTTTACAATCCTGATCAAATGCATCAACTTTTGATAGAACTTGCCAAGACCCTTTAGTGCAGGAGAGCCTTTCAAAGTTGACCAATTTTGAAAATTTCAAGTCTTAATTCTTGGAAACTTGAAAATTGGAGCAATTGTGTCATTATTTTTGACTATAAATCTAGAGATATTATTTTCGATTACAGTTAAATGAAGGTAAATTAACAAAACTAATAAAATCTAACCACTATAACCCAGAAATGGTCACATCTCTAGCAAAGATCTATGTTGCATAATACATGAGACAAATCATTAAGCCATTTTTTTTTTCATGATAGCTGTTGAAAGATAGTTGATTTGTTTCATGATGTTGAATTCTGGGACACCCTCAATATTTTTTTATTTTCAAGCCCAACATCAATTGTGACTTTGTATGTAAGCGTTATTTTCTAAATATCAGTATCGTCACCGATATTTTGATAACTCTAGTACTCAATCAATATTCGCGGAAGATGATTTCCTATCGTCTATCTATGACTAAAAACTGGTCAAACAAGTATTGTAATAATGTATAATTTTTACAAATAAAATTACATCACCTTTCTGCTTCTGACGATTATTGTTTGGAACCGACGTAACGGATTTTTGCTGTAAATTGAGTCCGAGGAATTCACTAGCGCGTCACTTGTTGAAACAATTGATGCCGTCATGAAGTTTAAAGTTATTTAAATTATGTGTAGGTGGATATAAATTGCAAAAATCTAAATAAACGTATATTACACTTGATTTGCGTTAAAATGCTTCCTTGTACTACCCGCAAACCGACAAATCGTTTTCTGCAGTTTATGATCAACTTTTAGTGTTGTTTTATAGATCTTATAAAAATAAGGTTTATTTTTAAATCTGGATGGAACTCTCAAAATTCGCTTATGTTTTCATATCAAACACGCCATCGTCACTTTTATGTATCATAAAATATTTACATCAAAACACAAAGGCTCCGCGGGCGTGTGTGAATCATTAATTCGAAAAAGGAAGGAATCTACGCATTTAAGAATTGCTAAAAGGACTTTGAACGGAATATATAAGCATGTGATATAGTTTGTGGTTTTCCATACCACATGAAAATATTTTCGTGTTATTTCTTTTTTAAACAACACTTAAAGTAAACACAACATAAACTAAACGCTTAGGAATGTGTTGATTTCCAAACGGTATTTGCAGCTTGCAAAGATTGCAATCTTTATGGATGTCGAATTACCAGGGATTTATAATAAACATATTTTGTTCCTCAATTTTTATATGAATTTTACCATTCATTAGCCGTTTAATTACCCGTTCTTTGATTAATTAACCATCTTAATTCCTATAAATCATTTAAGGAAGGAAGCTCTCATTGTGGAATGCGCACATGTTTCTAGTTAATTTATCGAAACAAAAGTTAAGTTGCCCGTTCTTGAAGCCTTCTGATAATACTACATCAGACTTATATATTTAAATTTAGCAGACACGTGCTTGAATGAATGATCTGCGTTTTATTGTATTTAAATTAGATTTATAAAGAATAATTAATTAATCATCTTCAAAATTAAATTTCCACGTGTATAATGTACCCAGACTGAATATGTATTATGTTATTGCAGTAATATTAATGTTATAATCTTACAGACCAGTTTATAAACAAGTAGTAGTCACGATTAAATTACAGAATAAAACGTATATAATTATTTGTTGCATTAAATTTCTAATTCATGTAACATGTGTTTATAAGTGCAATATAACTATTTGAAATTGCTGTAATAAGTTACCGAGAAAGTATTTTATAATTTCTCAGTTTCCTCTTTTTGTAGAATTAAAACTAAGGCACTCAAGGGATTTCATTCTGTAATGACACATTTGAAGTTTTAAGATTTCTTGCTACAAAATTAGATTGAATGTTATTAAAAACTATATCTCGCAAGATTTAATAGTATCTCGCTCCAGTTACGTTTTCCACTGAAAAATTAATTAAAAGTTTCATGCCACTTTTAACAACTTTATGCGAGTGAATCATCACAGTTAGAAAATTTATTACATACTTTTCAAATAAAATATTTTTATAAATTTTCTAGGCTTTTAGGTTAATCTTAAACGGTTTCAAGATAACACTGATGCTCGTTGTATTTTTATCTAGTAAAGCTTTCTTATGATAGTCTAGTTTCCTAGATCGTATCAATAAATAAATTCTGAGTTTATCTGCAAATAATTGGGTTAACTTTATATAATTTTCTCAAGTGGAGATCTTCAAGTAGACGAACGATGCACTTTCCAGACTTGTTGTTGTAATGCATCTATATTAAATTATATTTAACCTTCATGATGAAAGTTACAAATAGAGGATTAAAATTTTACGATGCTATCGTCTGAAAATTATCGAAAAACATGCATTTGCTATTAAAATTTGGCAGTGTAGGTTGAATGACTCTATGTATAAACAAGTTAGACTTTTATCGCAATTTACATGCTCTTGGACTATAAATAAAATATGACACTTTGGCAACTCATTTGAGAAATAGATTAAAATGAATGAAAAATTTTGGTCAGAAAATTTAGAAATGAACATGAAAGTTCAGAGGTTCGCACATTTCATACGCCTTCTAGTTTAATACAGTTTCTTATAAAATAAAGCTAAATGTTGTATATAATATTCCTTAGTTGGACAATCGTCCATCGGCCTCGTTCGTCTCACGGAAATCTTTTACGCACAAAACGGTATTTATAATTAGAATCAAGAGTTCTATTTATTTATATACTTTACAATTTCAATATTGATCATAATATTTTCTCTAAGTGATATTGTAGATCAGCCTGCATATCTACGCACTTGAGCTATTTTTCTCACAGCATCCTAAATTGTTTTCGTATTCCACACTTCATGTTTTCTGTTATGGCACGTGTAAACAAATGCCTCTGTAGATTTCCGTGTCACATGGAAATCGATATTTACAATCTATAAATATATTTATTGATTTTTAACACCTATTATTGAAAGCAAACTGTTATTGTTTTCCGGGAGATATGTAGAGTTTTTGCTGATTAAATTTATTTTAGATATCGATTTTGTTAAATGGAACAGTTTCTTAAATGGAAATGTATTATAGATAATATTTAGAGATTGCCAGATTTTTGTACGCACTTTCTATATATTTAAAATAACTCGTTAAATTGTGGAGCTCTTATTGACAGTTTTCTGCCATCAGAATCGACGTCCATTCTAACGATTTTGCTAGCCAAGTGTACCAGGCTGAATCGAAAATTACTCATTGATCTCATTTAGCAACTTTTGTAATACTTTTTGTAATTTTGTACTATTTTCTGCTGGAAGTATTTGTTAGAATCAAATTATAATGTTAAACCCTTTTGTATATTGTTAACAATTCTGTACAGTGTTTTATCTAACAAGAATGAATTGACTTGAAAAAATCTAAGTAAAATATATTTACAACTATTTATTTTATACCGGCAAATCCTCAAAATCGTAAATCTGCCACTTCTCCATGACTAGTATTCTCTATACTTCTCGTCAATTACAGTTAATCTTGAACTTGTTAATCAATATTGTCAATATTCTGGAATAATAAAATGGAAAAACTTTAACTATAATACCACACACCTGAAAATTGCCACTGGTATTTACATACATTGTTTTTTAAATGAGCTCCTCAATTTTCGGAATACCTTCCGGCTATGAGATTGCCAGTATTTTTTCTTCCATCTCAGCTTTTAATTCAAGCTGTCTATGATTATACGGAATGCTCGACATATCTCCTTAAAAACAAATCTGATGACAAATCTTAACTACTCGGAGGAAATCGAGAAATTCTGCTTTCTCGGGAAAATCTTCTGACACATCTCGTTAGAGGAGGAGTTGCACAATTTTGCTTGAATTGTTGCTGGGTGGACAGAAATTTTAACTTTTTCTTTTGAACAGTTAACTGGGAATCTCTTTCTCCCTGGTTCAAAGATAAAAATGTTTATTTAAATAGGGGGAAGTCCCGCAACGCCGGACGGCACCTAACGCCGGACTCTCTATTTAACAAGTATTATTTAAGCTAGTATAAATCTTTTTATTTACGGACAGTAACCGTATTGATATTTCTTGTGATAATTGACGTAATTTATTCCAATTATTTAATTTTGTTCTATATGAGTGCTAACGGTCACTACATATCCCCAATTTTTGTATTTTCTAGTCAAAGAATGAAAATCTTATGATGAATGCTCCAACTGAGAGCATCGGTGTGGCTCAGCCAAAAGGGTGGATAAATAGTTATTTTTTTGCAATATCTAAGAATATTTGTCAATGTGCAGACATTCCAGAGTGTGGAGATGGCTACACACGTGTTCAATGCTGGTTATTTTGAAATGTCCGGTGCTAGGTGCCACTTTGTAAAATTTTGTTACCAAAGTTTGATTGATAGTATTAGTTATTTTTAACAAACGTTGCGTTTTTGTTAATTTAGTTTGATTTTTAACTTTGTTATCTAACATAAGTCATAATTTAATAAACATTTCGTAAAATATTTTTTGATTTATTTATAATTAACCTTAGGTGTCCGGTACTCGGGGACTTCCGCCTACCACTTCGTCTATCAAAAATATATTTTCCGACGTCTCATTTCAAATTACAACTACGTGATAATATTCACCAGGCTTCCTTTCCTGGTGACTTTATTTGTCGCCCATTTCTTCGACGCAGAAGCGGTTCCTTTACCATTCCGCGCACGTGACCGCATTGTTTGCCGCACGGGATTAGATTCGCTAAAAAGACTTCAGAGTAGAATAAAATAACAACTATAGAACAAAACTAACCGCAGACTTCGAACAAGTCTCGTTTTGTTGTTGACATATTACCGATCGCTATCAGTTTCCACTTCAATGGACCTCTGTAATCAATAATAATATAAATTTTATCATTGTAGAATGTTTGCGAAACTTCCTTATTAGGAATAACGGTGGTAATAGACATTGTCAAAGTGTAAAATGCAGACTATAAAATATATTCTCTATCAATAATTATTTTTTAATCGCCTCATTTTATGACGCACATGGATATTTACATAGCTAATTGCTTTAGGTGATAGTCTGTTCATCATCTATGAAAGATAGTATTTATCTGTAATTTTTGCGGCGCGTGGATGTATTTATATGTTGATTACAAAATATTTACATTTTCAAAACACACTAATTATCTTCGATTTCATGACATTGTGATAACACCTGGAATTTGCCATTATGAATCGGCGAGAAGAAATAGGTGATAAAAATATTTTGCAAAACATGAAATCATTTGAGCAAACTTACATGTGATATATATTTCTCATATTTATTAACTTCCCGTAGGGTAAGTTATAGTAATCGCAAAAAAATCGAAAATGAAAATTTTTATATATCTTTACGTTTCAGAGATTTCTGAACATTTTGGCATACCTTAGAAAAAATGGATGTATGTGTGTGTGTGTGTGTGTGTGTGTGTGTGTGTGCGTGTGTGTATGTATGTGCGGATACAAATTTTCGTCGACGATTTCGGGAACACGGATCAACCGATTTGAATATTTCAAAAAACATTCGATTCGTATTAATAAGGAGACGTGCTGATTAGTTTTTGGCGAAGGCAGGTCTAGCCGTTCCGGAGATACGGGGCAAAAAGTGCCGAAAACGGTAACTCAGTTTTTAAGACAACGGAGCGTCCGATTTTAATAATTCAAAAAACATTTTACTTGTATTGACAAGATAAAGAATTGATCAAATTTTCATAAAGGCAGGTCTAGCGGTTTCGGAGATCTAACGAAAAAAGTAAAAAAAAAATGCCATTTGGCGGTCAAAAATGATCATTAGACATATGCACATCAAATTTCAGATATTTTATAGAGATTTTAACAATAAGTATAAATTTTGTTTATTTTCCTATGGGTTCCGTATCAATGTTTACCCGTTAGACAGCGACGCCGCGCTTACGTGCTTTATATTTTGTCTCTATGCAGCTAAAGCAGTACGATTGCTTTGAAAAACAAGTTCAGATCTTCCAAAATATGTCAAAATGAAGAAAACATTTTTTGTTCAAAAAAAAAAAAAATTTTTTTTTTAATTTTTTTAAAAAAAAAATTTAAAAAAAAAAAAAATTTTTTCAAAAAAAAGTAATTTTTTGTCCAATTTATAGTTCCTCAAAAATCTTATTTTTTCGAAGTAAATTTTTTTCAAAAATGTTAATTGTTTTTAAAAAAAATAATAATTTTTGGTACGGGAAGTTCCAGCAATTTGCCTTAAGGCACGATGCCCTAATTGCCTTAAGACAGAATTCCACTTACAGCTAGTTTTCTCTTAGAATTATCCCAAGGGTCCATTATCCAAAGTTTTCGGTGTGTTAAATAATATGCTGAAAGCGTTTTTATCTCCCTTTCCGAAACAAATCAGGAACACTAAAACCGTTTACAAACTACGAATAAAACTTTTGTTCGGAAAAAGGTATTATAGGAGCTTATACAAGTTAGAGATACAAATTAAAAGTTTTTCAAAGGTCAAAGGATAACTAATACAATACGTCTATCAATTATTCTGAAGGTTCGATTACATCAATAGCGTCTTTTAAAGGTCAAGAGGGAGAATGATCAAAGAAATGTATTAAACGATTCAAAATTAATTCATTTTGTGTCTACGAAAACTCCATGTGATTCAAGCTTTTCAAGTATAAAATATGTTCTCTATATTGATTTTTCATTTTGTTTGATAAGAAATTCTATGTTCCTTTGTAAATTTGCTTTTGTGGCACATCTGTGCTTTTAACTTTTGGCAAAAGATGAGTTTTGTTCAAGTACAACGATTTTGGCATACTTTGTGATCTTTTTGTCATCGATAGGTGAAAAATACAACGGTGAAGTCACAAATTCAATACTTGTGTTTGTGACGTTTGATTTAGAATTCAGAACGCGATTCTATGACGATAAGTGTTGAAGTATTTTTAGAGCATAGTACGTGTACATATATCTATTTTAAAAATTAATAAATAAAAATTTATTTTTCTTACAATTTTCTACTTGTCTAAATGCAACTTTAGCGATACTTTTGAAGTTATACAGTTAGGCTAATAACAAAAAGAAAATATTTAATTTTTTAATATACATTACATGTGTATTATTATTAATCCCTGGTGCATTTTTGCATTGAATTTAAATCTCTGCGCTTTTGAAAATTCTGTTTTCCCTTGGTGCATATCTTGCAGATCGTTGACCCAGCATCAGCCATAAAAGTGCATTACCAGGCACTTGTTACATAATTGCGCGCTCATAAACTCAGAAGAAATCAATAAGCCATGATAATTTTATATATATAAATCTTTGAAACTATCAACAACTTTATGATAAGCATTGTTATTTTATATTGTTAGGCATTATTATTGAATTACACCTAAGGCTAAAACTAGTGGTGCATGGCATTCTGCCTTATGGCAAAATTCATAATGGTCACTTTTTGGAAAACCCTCTGATAACTTCTGATATTTATTCTGTTTTTTGTTACTACTTTTCGGTTTTCTCTCGTACAATTATGTATCTATTACAACTAGCTGTTGGTCTATTTTCGTTTCAAGGAAGCATTTTGAAAATAATGGAGAGTCCATTACCACACGTAACGACTGCTGGACGAGCTACTTTATTTGTAGAAAATCTTCAGCAATCATCGCCCGTCACGTGTTGCATGTTCGTCTGCAATAAAGAAGTGAACTATTTTATTGCGCAATTGATGATCGTGCTCTCTGTTACATGTTCCGAGCTTTAATGGCATAAAATACAGTTTAAGATTGAGATTAATCGGTTTTGCACTTATTAATGTACAGTTTTGAAGGTAAAAATGGTGAAACTTTGTTCAAAATGCTTCCTGGAAGTTTGCCTTTTGGTGCAAGTTCCAATAATGATTTTATGAATTGTATGATGACTTACAAAATTGCAGTTTTTTTATTGTTGTCAAAAAGTTGTGGTAAAGAAATTCTCCATTTTTTTTTAATTATGGATATCTGAATGTTTTAACAAACCGACAACTTGATTAGTTTTTCATCAACATCTTTGATACAAAGTTGTATGGCAGGAGTTTTTTTAACAGTCTGTTAATGTATTGTATTGTAATGTATTGAAAGAGCTCATTTACGGACAAAAATGATCGTATACAGAATATAAAATACAAAATAGCATTATTTTGAGACGTTATATACTTGGAAAGTCCTAAAACTGCCTGTGAGACGAGAAAAAGACCACTTTTTTGACCCAAATCTTTGTATTAGTAAAAAATCTCGAGCAAATATCTGCACATGCTAACTGATTTAGTATCAATTTAGGGAAATCGGATATGACAAATCCTGTGAGACAACTCCACTCGGATTCACTCCGAGGGAGGAGTTGTATCGGAGTGATAACTCCGGTGTGAGTTACCCATCTCTAGTATATATATATATATATATATATATATATATATATATTTAATTTCCAGATGGTTTCCTTGTAATTGCGTATTCACGGTCTTTGCCAAATATTTTTAGCTCGAATTTTGTATGTAGTACGCAAAAGTTATTTACATGTTGCAGGTGCGCTTTTTGCTCCATAATATAAAACTTTACGTGTAATATATCTAGAAAATAATTAACTCTTGTATTTATTTTATGGATTTCTCATATCCCATGAAATTCGCACGTTTTATTTCTATAGGAAGTATTTCAAATGCAAATGCGTGTATTGTTAGAGTTCACACAGCGAGATGCCTTTATCAAGGTGGTTTCCTGTTTGCTAATAATTTTATAGACAGAGTCGGAAAACTCGGGAAAAAATTATAAAAAACTAGACAAAATTCAATATTACTGCAGCTAATAATTTTGTGTTCTATATTTTTAAGGATCTTATCAATTTCTTCATACCATTTAAAATTCCATGTATTACGTTCTTCTTCCTGCTGTCGGAAATGCCAATCGATAAAACTGGCTGATCTTAAGGTCGACCTGCGTGTTTTGCACCTCAAGTAATCTTCATAAATGCACTTGCATGTACATTTTAAAGGTTAATTGATTAATGATTATATGCAGTTTCACTCTTGCAATAATTCTACATTAACTAATGTACCTACTAGTTTCGTTGTTGCAACAAAATCCATTACCAAATTCCAAATCTACTTTATAAAAAATAATTATGAGTATGATATTTGATATTTGATAGTCGAAATTATCTCCATGGATGCTTCATTAGTTAAATCGACCAATGTACTTCATATATTATTAGCCACGACGTTCGACTTTCTATTTTTAGTCGCTTTTTTATAGACCCACGCGAATGTTCAGATATAATCTCACTATATGTTTCTGGTAAACAGAAAGTTGACGCATATTTATTATTTATAGAGGATGATTTTGTCATATGAAGTAATTGATAAGAACGATTTATTTATTATGTATACTGAAATATTTGTTTAAATTTCTTGACAAGAACCGTACCCAGTCGCTCGGAATAATATATTTACACAAACATATTTTTAGAAACATTTCGTTGTGTATTTATATATGGTTTATTAATTTGTTTCCTTTGAAGTAAATTTATATTTCCAAAAGACAAATTTGGTTTATTTTTATTTTTCTTATATTACTCAATATATCCTTTTATATGTCAGCGATCTTGGTATTTCTAGTTAGTCTTACATGTTCGCATATAGAAGTGGGCTGAATGGAGCTTGTTATACCGGTTTATTATTTCGAAATATGTTATCATCATGTGATGTATTCAAGCTCATGTAAAGGCGAAATGGCATGAAAGCGCGCATTTTTGCATCTTCTCGACAAAATTAAAGGCTTAAATTATATTTTGTATCAACGGTACGATTATGTTTGAATTACGTCAGTACGAGTTACGTCAAACTATGAATTACTTATTATTTCACTCGTTGTTTTTTATGTATAGGAATCTGTCAAAGTGACATTAGTGAATAAAATTTGTTAGAGTAAAAATGTTACCATAAATACTGTTATTGGGATTGTGTAAAGTGCATATTATACGTATACTGAAGTTCTACGTATCGATATTGTAAACAAGACAGGTCGGATTGGAATGGCAAAAGAGACAGGCACGTGATAATCAACTCGAAGGCGAAGAGCAGTACTTTTGTCGTTTCAGGAAAACTCCTGAGTAATGTACGAGGTACCGTGTGTCGCCGGCAACAAATGTGACGCTGCTAGTGCCATCAAAAGTCTATCCAACATCATGGGACAAATCCAATCCGCAAACCAGCACCAGCTGAGGAGGAAGGAAAAAAAGGAACGCCTTAAGAGGAAGAACAAAGATCTCATACATGCCAATGGAATCACAGCCAACGGCAATGTGAGGTCTTCGGTCAGACATAGCCCCACATCCACAATCACGATTTACTGAACAAAAAATTAACAACTTTCCGACACGCCGAAAGGGATATTTGGAACACGAAGACATCGAAAAACGTCTTATGAGTAAATCAAAACACGAAGAACAAAACAGAAGTATTAAACGAAGTTCCACTTGCGACTGCAAACCGAACGAGGAAGACAGAGTGCTTCCCAACGCACCACAAATAATACAATATCGAGTAAAATCTCACATGATGAAATTTTTACGAAGGACCAAAAGTCACACTCCAGCTACGTTAGCTGAGAGGGGTCAAATCGATCCTGATAAACTCAGGAAAAAACCTACGAATGTTACTCCAATTATAAACACGGAAAATAATCAGAATAAAAAGGATCCGAGGAGAAATCGCAGGATCAGCAGAATGAAGTAGTTTTGAGGAAGAGCCAGCAGAATGGACATGCGCAGCAGGCCGCAGACAAACCAAAGAAAGTGATGGTGACCATGGTTGATGGTTTGCCGGTCGTGGTTTCTTCTAGTAAGGGAGAGAAAAAGAGCCGAGCTAAGGTTGGTGAATTGTAATACATTTTTCTTTAAATATAAGGTAAATCATATAATAATTATGGTTAATATAACAGCATAGTTATATTGAAAACAGTTCTTAATATTCTTCTACTTAAATAAAATTATGCCTACCCGTAGTATTTATTTATTTCTTTATTAAATATTTGATGTTCACAATTTCGGATACAGCAGATTTAATATTATTAATTCTAGTTGAAGTATGTTTATTATCAACAGTACCAAAAATAATTAGTTTCCAGAATAATTGCTTGTTACACTGGAATATACTACACCAACTATCATAATGCAATTATTCTCTACTATTTGAATTTTAACTATACAGTTTGAAACTCGTTAAAATTCTGTATTACTATGAAAATATCACTGCATCGCAAATTGTAAAATCATTGTAACCGTGCAAATACTATATTCTGTTTCCGTTTGATGTATAATATGATGTACAACGCTGTTTGAACTGACAAAATCAGATTTCGCAGTTTTTTTCGTAGAAAGCGTATAAAATATTTAGCAAAATGTAATGGATATACCAATTTACATGATACATAGCGTTTATATATTTGTTCTGATAAAAAATCTCAGCACTTTCTAGGAATATAAATTTTGGCACATCCGTGAAAAATTTGGGAGGTACCTCTGATTCATGACAATCAACAGAATCGAAAGTAAATGTAATTGTGATTATATTATTTGATGTAAATTTCGGTAACTAGTATTATGTCATATATTTTATCAGATGAGTAATAGGGAATAGTATCTTTACATGGCTTCCCATTTCAGTAGAACATGTTTAAATACCCTTGCGATAGCTATAATTTTGCTATTATGTGCAGAAGTTATGACAAATCTAATTTACTACCAGAACTGAAATTCTTTAATTAGAAAATTTGAAGTGCTGTAATGACATCACACAAATTTGCTGTAATGAGATTTTATCATTCTCTGACCTGGTATGAAAGACTGACAATTTTCATCAAGCCACTTTAGTGACACGACGTCCGGGATATTATTATTAGTTACCTGACATTATCCATTATATTGACACAGTGAATTAGTTCCGAACTCTGCCTTAATACCGTTGTTTCAGCAAATGTGGATGTGTGTGCAATAAACAACGGATCGCAAAGTGGAAAAGTGTGTCAGATGGAAAATCATAGACGCGTACACTGTATTATTGACAATGGTGAACGCTTTAATATCCACGGTGACGGCATAAGAGAATAATGCTTTGTTGTATGGTAGAAGATAGTCGGGAAGCTGCTGGAAATGTAATGGAAATATTTCAAAACCTGAGGCATGTTTGAGAAATCACTTATAAATTTAAATATAATTAATGGTGACCATGGCAGAGGTACTTGGATCGATAATCGAGGATTGTAATTGAATATCAGATGTCAAATGCAAAGTTTGGGTATAAGCTATTATATTCTCTATTAGGTATATGTCAATCCAAGCATATCAGGTTGGCAACTAAGTGCGTTTTTCAGCTTAGATGGTTTCAGTTGAATTTTTAGGTTTGCTGACCTAGTCCAAACGTAAATATCTTTTGTTATGGATAGTAGACAATTTATATGTCAATCTTATCTGATTATGTGATAGTTAATTGTTTTATTACTGTGTATCTTATGTTTGTTTTACTTAGTATGTAAATACTTCACCGTTATGTGCATACTTCTCTATTCTATTACCTTTGTCCTAAATTCATTCCATTACTAATGAATCCGAATTTAATTAAATTCAAATCTAAAATCGTGCTCTCTCATGTTCTAGTATGCACCTCAATTTCCACATGCATCAGCTATGCATTATTATTTAGTAATGTTATTAGTATGAAAATGCAAATCATTATAGAAAATTGTTAGTAGTTGATTGTGTTCTCTCTCGGCTTGACTCTACCTGTGCGCAGGTGTCTGCAATTTAATGCACAGAAGTTTATGCAACGCGAATGCGAATGAATGTTCAGGGATGGGCTGTTGTAAGGCACAACTCTACTTATGGCTTAGAATTCTAAGCAAAACGACATTCACTTTGTACTTACTTAAGATATAATTATTAGGTACAGAAAATATTGAAAAATATTTAATGAGGCACAAATAAAATATTGACATTCACAACGTCTTAACAGTAACTTAACCTTCTATGGGCTTCCGTAAGTTGCAGGTCACATTCAAACTTTTCGATATTTAATCAAATATTTGTAACTTTTTTCTTGAGATGACGGATAAATCTTAGTTTTTCAACGTTGTCAAGACAACCTAATAGAGTTTGTTGAACCTAATTAGTTTAAAAATTTACCTGAACTAAGTCTTTTTCTAATACACTGCTGCTTAACATCAATAATATTAGGGCCAACACTTTTTGGCGGCTTCATTTATGTTTTATTATATTCTACTTATTATACTTATTTTTCAAAATCTGTCTTTTCGGCTCATAAGAAATCTGTTTTTTTTTTTTTTTTGGGATTTATGAGTTTGTATTGAAAAATATGTTGTTTTCGCTGGTCTCTTCATCATCTCTTCAGGTATCCAGAACATTTTGTACAGGTGCAATTTATTTACATATACAAATCATATATACAATTTTTCAAAATTTAGCTTTACTTAAATCTTCGTTAGTGATATAAGATTTTTTTCTTAAAGTATTTCATTAAATTTAAATTTAATAATTTAAATTAAAAGCATTCATAAATATTTCTTTAATATAAACCTGCTCTTTATTTTTGGTTCTTGAATTTAATTTTTGAGAGTGTACACCAAAAATAAAACAACGTACTTAAAACCTCATGATTAAATTTATTATTCTTGTTTTCTTATTTAGTGTTTTACTACCATATCATTAAATTTTACAATACCATATTGTGTAACAATTTGGCTTGTATCAGCAATAAATTTCATCATTTATTTACCTTTATTTATGTTTTAAAACAAAAATATTGATTGCATTATTTACAACATGACTCACTCGTCACCAATTTAAATCGATCAATCATATATAGTTCCGTTATTTATTTTGAAAATTGCGTTTTCATAGCCTAAACTAAATTTATTTATAGACAGTGAATGCAAATATTAAATTATGATTTTAGTTACAATTTTCCTGGATCTTCTCGTATAATCATACGAGATTTATAGCTCAAACAAAAATTTATTTACAACTATGTTAACTTTCAATAATCAATGGAATGAACAAACATATAATTATCGACATTGATAAGAGAACAGAATCAACTGTGGTCATTTCAACAATGGAAATTTTCAGAAATTATAATAAATAAAGCAAATTCGTCTCAATTTGCTGACTTAAATCAGCTTTAAGATCATTTTTTCAGGGATATTGCTTTGCTCGCATTCATAAATTCTGTATTTTAATTTTGTTGAATTTATTTACTTAATGTCTATCTTGATGTTGATATCTTAATTCACCCAATCCATATAAGTATTTTCAATTTCAAGCAAACATTATTTTTTTATTTCTATTTTTCTCATTATCGTTGCATTGAAAACCAAACCGTTATTACTATTTTTTTCATCAGTGAACTTTCGAACTTCTTGATTGATACAAGTCGAAAACAATCGCATATTGTGTTCAATATTAGTGTTCATAATATCTATATTAGCATTGTCATCGATGATATCCTGTAAATAATTATTTCCATGTCTTCGATAATGTTTATCTTATTTTCAATGACTACTTTGACTCTAAAATGCAGACTTCAGTACAGTTTTTGAATTGATACGGTTTGAGACAAAAGTTGAAGGAATATATCTGTGAGAGGATAATAGAATTGGTTTCCCTGAATTTGGATTTCTATATTATTTAGTGCTCTTGGAGTATAAAAATTTAATCAAAAATGTTTCCGTGCATCAGCTGACTATATGATGGTTTTCCGTGTTTATTTACAAAAGTTATCGACGGTTCCAGACTCTACGGAACGTTCTATAGAGACGATGTTTACAGTTTGGCATCTGTGAGTTCGATCTATCGTTTATATATTGATTAAAATATATTTGAAACTGCTTAAAACAATAAAAATATCATCTTTTGGCTCAGCATCCAAAACACGTAAAAAACACATGATCATCGATGCACACATGTAATTCATATCACTTTATCGAATACCATGTGCGAACTTCTTGTATATATATATACACATAATTTTTATTAAAAACACAATCTTTTTATAGATTTAGCCTTTGTCGAGTTGTATATATTATTTTTTCGTACAGTAGCGTCGAAACCGTGAAGGTTTTCATGGACAATTTAATTAATGAATTTTAGTTTAATTGAATGCTATTTATTATGAAATGAAGTTTAAATTACGCTGCTATTGATTAATTATAATGTCGAACGGGTCTCGAATAAAGTCATCATTATTGTATTATTATCATAATGTTTTAATGTACTTTCAGATGTAAATATTGATGAAATTTCCATTAATTTGTACATCGATCGCTGCTAAATCACTTATTTTTGCAATAAATTCGAGCAAGTTCTAACCGTTTCTAATATATCGTTTAAAATGATTTTAATTTACTTTATAAAATTTTATACATAAATTATTTCTAATTATAGCATGAACAGCTATTCAGCATGAACAGCTATAACTATTCAAGATTCAAACATAAAAATTTACTCGTTTATTGATTTTCTAACTAGTAAAGTTTAACGCAAAAATATAAATATGACATATGGATACAATAAAAAAAGAGTGTGCGTAAGGTTCACTCGCGATTGAAGTTAAACTTATTTGCTACTGTACAAGATGACATTTAAGTAAAAATAAATACATCATATAAAAATTTTGAATGTTCATTAGTAATATGGTAACACTCGCGATGTACACATTTATTAGTGTCAACCATTATACGCATTTATATAATGATAAATTATAAATTATATATTTATAATGGCGTCAAAAATATGTATAATATTTAAAACCAATAATGTAATTAAAGTCATACTTCAAATATGACATGATTGGTTTGTCATTGTAATTAGCATTTAGAAACGAATCTTCATTAGAGAAATGAAGTAATTGCTGATTAATAAACTCTTTAATATTCATTCACGAAGTGGATTATGTTATACAACGTCTAAACAAATATTGTTTTCACAACTTCACTCATCATGTAATAATTGTGTTTGAAGAACTTCATGTAATTAAAATTAACATACATTCATTGACTGCTTGTATTTTTTTTTAAATTTTTTGCTGGCGTTATAATCTCATTCTTTGAAACAGCTGTAATATCTGTCTTGCCTAAAAAATATTTTCCATTTCAATAACTTCAAAGATTTATAGAAACTACTAATCATATAGAAATTATTTCAATAAACTTATGTTTCATACATGGCGCAAATTCTGCATTTGTTTTATTAGTTTCATTATAATTATTTACGGGGGACAGGTTAAAATATTCTTCTCATTCAGGCATTTTTCATTAAATCAAGATTTGTACTACGATGTAACTTTAAAATGTTTATCTATGTCGATTTCTTTGTTGATATCGGTAAGCATGCAACGTTGATGCCGGTACGCATACAACGTTGAAGCCAGTACGCATATAACGACAGATCTCTATTCACATACACGACGACTAATCACGGTCGACCCGTATAGAAATGATCTCATCGAGAACGAATGACGACCAGTTCGGGCGTAACGGACTTCCGTTGCATTTGTACGGATGATTTACTACACCCTACTCACGTCTAAAGAAATCTTACTTCAGAAAGAATAATATGTGAGTAGATTATAGATCTACTATCTCTCTTACTATTGTAAGAGACAAATAGTGACATATAGAGATGAATATGATAGAGAGTGTATTTAGAGACAATAAACGAGTAATTAGAGATGATTAATAGAGACGAACGAAGTTAACATGAATATGCTCATAATTTTTGAAATGAGAACATTCTAAGATTTTAAGATAGAGAAGACTCAACTTGTAGAACACCTGTAATAACCTGTAGGGGAAAGAAAATGGACTTACTTGGTGATTGAACATATGCAGTAATTTGATTAAAAGCTCCATCTATTTTTATATAAAATGTATTATTTTATATTCATATGAAATTATAAGTAAACTATCAAGTTTTCATTAATAAATTACTATAAAAAATCAAAACAATAATATCCAAGGCTATTTCTGCCTGTATTTCCTGCGTGCAACGTCTTACCTACCTGTCTGGCGACAAACGAGAATCAAATAGGATTTGCATGCATAATTTTCATTTATCCTTGTGCGGCGTTAGCAAGGTCGACGCGGTTTATATTTATATATTTATATATTAATTTATAGCACAACTATGACCCAGTAACTTAAACGACGTGTAATGGTTATTTTACTGGATGGTTTTATTAAACTACTCATGGTGAAATATTTATTCAGCAACCAGCGGAAATCAATAGTAATAAAGTAACTTATTTTATACTAGCACAAAATTAAAGTAAATGAACTGTTTTTAGGCATAGTGTTATGACCGATTAGTTTTTGTTTGATTTTTAATGTTATAATGATGAATATTATTGATCTTACTAAGTTTTATTGGTACTAATTAAACAAAGTTTTTATAAATTTATATTATTTTGTATGATTCATTTTGGGTGCAATCAATTGCCCATTACATTCATTTGCCAATCAAGTATTGAACGGGTTCAAGGAATCTAATTTCTTAAAAAGAAGGATTAATATTTGAGGGACTCTTTATGGACAGGATGCATTACAATATGAGGGATTATATTATATTTCGAAAATAAACTAGTGGGGCACATGGCATCGTGCCTTAAGGCAAATTGCTGGAACTTCCCGTACCATAACGAAATGCTCGAGGAATATTAAATGTTTGTAAATATATTATTATCAATATTGTAACATTTGTCTAATATTTTTTTATAAGAATTATATAAACTAAATTTCAAAGTTATTTATTTAAAGTATATAATAAGTGAGCTTTAAAACTTCAGCCAGAATTAAAATTGAAATCTGAAATATTTTCAATATACAAAAAAAAAAATTTTTTTTTCAAAAGCAATTGTTTTGTCAACAAAAGCAGAAAGTTTTTTTTGAATCATCTATTCGGATGCTTATTACTCTCAAAAACTACCATTTTTTGTATATTTAGCTCTGTATCTCCGAAACGGCTGGACCTGCCTTTGCCAAAACAAATCAACACTTTTTCCTATCATTACAAATTTAATGTTTTTTAGATCATTCAAATCGGATGCTCCGTTCTCTCAAAAACTCGATTTTTATTTTCTGCACTCTTTTATCTCCGTAACGGCTGGACCTGCCTTTGCAAAAACTAATCAGCACATCTCCCTATCAATAGGAATCGAATGTTTTTTAACCATTCGAACGTGAACGAAAAAATGCGGACACACAAAAACACACACACACACACACCCATTTTTTCTGAGGTATGCCAAAATGTCCAGAAACCTTCAAAACGTCGAGAAATGTAAAAAATATTAATTTCGTTCTTTGGGACGATTACAATAATTCACCCTACGAGAAGTTGAAAATTCTCATTCTCACATCTTCCAAGATTATCATATATATTTTAATAATTAAGTGCATTTTCAATAATCATCTTCACATATTTAAATTTCTTCTCTCTAATCATTCTACCGTAACAAGAGTGTCATTACCGTCATTACCTATTTTAATTATTTTCCGCTGAATAATAAATCAATTCCGTTTATTGTTTGCGTTGTTAAATCACATGATGGAAATTAGTCAAAGCACATTTTTATTTATGGTTTAGTCATTATTGTGAATCATATACATACATGGATATAATGTTCGGTACGCCCACTTGTTGCATTTATCAAACTATCCTTTGATCACGTACTGAACTCAATTGAAATAATAGTTAATTTATACTGATGGCTTGGGAAGTTATTTTGGTGCAATTGTAAATGAAATATATTTGTATTAATTACTCTGTGGACATAATTATGAAGCCTGATTTTACTTTAATTTTTTTTTACCATATGCAAATTAAATTGAGTACGTTTGTCAAAACTAGATTACATACAAGTATGTATACATAATTTATTCTCGCATTGTTGATTCAACATTTGTAATTGAATTCAACCGCCTCTACCTTTTTTTGTGAGTTACATAACATTTTTTGCTACTGAATAAACAGCTTTTTATGCTTCCTGCTCTTTGTAAAAAATATTCATCGACGCATTATTAATGAAACCAGTATTTTACATGTACGTTTTTGGTGATTGCATATTGATGCAGGGAAATTATTTTATAATCTGAATGCCCGTATAAAAATTTTATAGACGCTTTTTTATATAGATAGGAAATGACAAAAATCTAAAAAAAAATATAGTTGTCATTTAGTTTATTTTATTACTAAATTTGGAAAGTTATATTTGACTAAATAGGCGACAATTAAAAGTTTAATGAACAAATGAGAAATATTGATAATTAATATTTAGTTAGATTTCTCAGAAACACATTTTATATCGAGTTTTTACCTGTAAAATATGTTAATAGATTTTTTTTTTAAGTAGCGTTTTCATATCGTATAGAGTACTTTAAATAATAATATGCTTCCAAAAAATGTGAGGATATGATATAAGTATGTCATTAGCAAAAGCTCAAAGCTGAAATAGGTTTCGAGAAGCTCTAAAGATTTATCCTACTTCGTGCTTTTTTTATTATTTATTATGAAAGTTTAATAACCATATGTTTACTTTAAAAATGTGGTTTATTATATTGATTTTCAAAATGCTGAGGTAATTCTAGATTTTTTTGGAGTAATTATACGGTTTTGCTAGAAATCGTGAATTTTATTATTTTATTGAATATTTGAGCGTTTAAGTGAGCTTTATAAAATCTAATCTTCTTGGATCTTGGCACTATTTTATTACAAAATTTAATTAAATTAATCGTATTTT
>NW_020539724.1:13561024-13589762 GCF_003426905.1 Ctenocephalides felis | reverse complement strand
TTTATGTGGGTCACCTTTGCAAAAATTCTCTGCGATATAGGAATCAAATATTAAAAAATATCACATGTGGAAAAAAGTATCATGGGAAAGGAAAGTGTACAGATAAAATTCAATAGTATGTTTTTGGTTTTTTAATTAAATATCCAATGGAACATTTTATCCTCTAAGGGGGCCTCGATGTGATTATCAACGAATTGACATTCAATCAGCCTTCGTATATAGGTTTTTTAGTTTATATATAAATCAATGTAGTATAAACAATAAATGTATCACGTAAATAAATTAACGCATCGTTGACTCATGACCTTAAACAAATGTAATGTGAAGAAATATTATCCGTTTCCTATCAAAATAAAAACATCAATATAAAAAACAAATGTATCCAATGCAGATTGTAGGCCAAGTTTTAAAAATTTGGAAATTCAAAAATGAAGACTTATTAGGACAACAATTTGTGAAAGAAACTAGTTGGGTGTATGGCATCGTGTCTTAAGGCAAATTGCTGGAACTTCCCGTACCGTAACGAAATGTTCGAGGAATACTGAATTTTCAAATTTTTTATTATTTCAAATAGATTATTATTAATATTGTAACATTGTTGTAAAATCTGAATTATTTTCGATATACAAAAAATTGAAAATAAAGTTGAGACAATTTTTTTTTCAAAATCAATTATTTTGTAAGACAAGCGGAAAGTTCTTTGAATCATTTAAATCGAACGCTTAGTTCTCTCAAAAACTGCCATTTTTTGCACATTTAGCTCCATATCTTCGAAATGGCTGGGCCTGTCTGTGTCAAAATCTGATAAACACTTCTGCCAATCATTACTAATTATTTATGTTACTAAAATTAATGAAAATCAATTTATTGTTAGAAGAATTGGCATTAAAAATGAACTATGTTAAAAATAATTTTCAAAAACTAATTTAAAAATCGCAAAAATATATACTTATCAGGAACGATAAATTGTGAAAATGAGAAAAAATGAAGGTGTTCGTCAATTTAAATAGAAGTCAATTTTTTTTAGGAAAAACACCAATCAGAGTACATAAAAAATACAAAATAAAATCTAAATTAAAGTGAGAAAATAAACTGAACATTTAAGAAAAATGGGAAACTCCTTCGAGAAGAATAAAATCAAATCTTTATATTATACCATACCTAATGTTCAAACTTATTTGTATTAAACTCACATAAACAATTCCAACACTAACTAAAATTCTGCTGAAAAAATTCACAATACAGTCTTAATTAATTAATTACAAATAAATTCTTCCAACACACCACAAGTACTGAATTACCGGCGTTAAGAAACCAAAAGAATTCCAGTCTGCAATAATTCTACAAATGAACTGACCATTTAGGATGTAGATAACAACTTGGATATTACATCTACAAACATTGTCTAAAAATAAGCCAAATTTAATGAATAAACAAACGGCAAAAAATTTGCAATATTATTATTTCACATAACAGTTTATTTGGACAACGATAAAACCGCAGTATTTGTTATATTTGCGTGGTATCCTCGAGTGAAATCGCTAATTGTTTCGGTAATAGAATTCGACAGAAGTATTTAGCGATGGTTAAAATAAAACTGGGAAAAAATAGACTTTGATCGTAGATTCGTAGAATAGATTCGAAATAGAAGAATTCACTAAATGCTATCAAAATCGTAATAATTGTAATTGTCATAAAATAATAATAACTTAAAAAGAAAATCAACCCTTTCTTTAATTGCTTTCTTAAATTGCCATCTTAATTATATTACATTTCTTTAATATAAACATATTAGCAGACTAGGCATTTTGACCTTAGGGCAAGTTGCATTTACTTCCCACATGCACAAATAAGCGACATAAGGAGCACTGAGATTTGGCAGTCTTTGAAAATAAAATTTGGGTTGTTATTGCTCCTTATTCCAAATTCTGATTCTTTTTTAAAATTAATCCATAGTTCCTAGGTTCATAATATTTTAGTATGTTCGTTAAGACCACAAACTATCAACCCACAAATTTTCATCAAAATCGAAGAAACTACTGGGCAGAAGATCTCAGCGACATGAGAGGAACTGAGATTTGATAGTTTTCGAATTTATTTTTATTGCTCATTATTCCAAATTCTGATGCTTTTTTAAAATTAATCCACATGCCCTAGGTCCATAATATATCAGTATGTTCGTTAAGACCGCAAACTCTATGAACTCTCAAAATTTGGTCAAAATCGAAGAAACGACTCGGTTGATCTTTTCCAAAAAACTAATCACCTGATATCTATCGATTTGAATTTTCAAAATCGTTTCAGGATTTTTGGACAAAACGACACGAGACCTGAAATACGATTCAGAATGACTTGAAACGTCGAGAAAATGAAGTAAGCATATCTGGCGAAATGGATTTTTTGGTAAAAATAAGTTTCAAATTAGAGAAGTTAAAAACAACAATAAATAGCAGATAAATCTTGGCAGAAATTTATTACCCTGTCTTCGTCAGTAATTGCTTTCTAAATTATGTTTTATTACTATAATTATTAACAAATTAAAACAGTGGTTTCCAAACTTTTCTTACAGCGTCTGGCGTTTTATTTAAAAAAAGTGTTGTGCCTTCTTTACCTTAATCTTTCAAGCAATCTAATTTTATAAATGCTCAATTGCAATTATAATTTGCTTATCAGGATAAATATTATCTTACAATATTATGTAAAAATATACATAAAAAATATTATTATTAAGCATTTCAACATTTTTGGTTTATTTTTGAAAATCTCCCTAGAATTTTGGAAACAGTTGGACGACCGTTTTGCAACAGTCTCAGGCCCCACAGATTGAAAACCACAGCATTAATAAAATAATTATAGTACTGGTAATTAAATCAAAGTACTGGTAAATATAATCAAAAGTTAATTGAAAAAAAAAAATGAAAAAAAATTTGAAATTTCTAATAATTTTGTTAGAATGATATTTTGAAAAATGGTAAAATAGATGTTTGTAAATTCACATAAAAACAAAGACCAAAGACACAAATCAGGCATGAAAAATACAGAATAATAGTCAAAAATTGGTCAAAAAAATCAGAATCTAAATTATTGATAGCATGATTTTTGCAATAATATTTCATGCTACAAATAAATAAAAACAAACTATTTTCAATAATACATTTGCTCGAGTTTGTGCTTAAAAATAAACACTACTGCAACTCTTCAAAGTTTATATATACTTTTTTACCGCAACATACAATTTTTAACCTGCACAATTCCCAAGTTTAGCTTATCCAAAATCCTTTCCAGGTACAAATATACCTTTCGCATAATAAAACCCTTCCTCTAATCGCATTTAAACTACTTAAATTT
This sequence comes from Ctenocephalides felis, assembly GCF_003426905.1. NCBI lineage: Eukaryota > Metazoa > Arthropoda > Insecta > Siphonaptera > Pulicidae > Ctenocephalides > Ctenocephalides felis. The sequence goes on along the minus strand of NW_020539724.1, from coordinate 13,586,414 downwards.
CTACTGATTGATATTTTCTTACAATACGAGCCACGTATGATTATTACAAAGTTCTTGCAACTATTAGGTTTGTTAGAAATTGAACAAGGCAGGTACGCTGTACATCTCATACATGAAAAAGCAAGTTCATTAACCATGGATCGATCTGGTCGCAGACAGAGCCGACTTTGAACAGAATAATAAAAGACAAATAGGGTATTGGAATGATAATAATAATAGTTTATGTACACAGAAATACAGGCCGAAATAATAATAAATAAATATGTTAATTGGTTAAAAGTAAATTTTCACTTTGAGCGTCTGTAACAAAGTCAAGAGCATACAAAATAATCTCGGGGCTTTTGTAATTCTTTATCTAAATGATGTATGGTACTTACATATCAAAACAAAGATTATAAGTACTTTAAACAACCAAAACAATCACACTTCAAAATATATGGATACAAAAAAGATCACACAGGGAAGTAAAATTTAACATATATGATTCCGTGGCACTAGGAAACTATGCATAAATAGCAAATATGTCTAAAAAATAAATGTACTGAATATTTAACAGAAATTGAAAATCTGTATAAGTATTTCTATTACATTTTGCATTGATTTGAGGCTATTTTTAATTAGTCTGCATGAGTCTTTTTTGTACCAGTAAATAAAAAACTAAGTATGATTGAATTTATTTCCCCAAGATGATATTTTGAGCTGCAATTTCAAATTTATTCTATGTTTATACAAGGTGCACCTGCCCAAAATGTTTTACTACTCGTATCGGCGTTCTTACGTATGCGGCTTTTAACAGTATTTATTTCAACATTTAGCAATTAGATATGAAAGTAAATACACTTTACAAATTAAACAATATTATTTCAGTCAGAATCTTAAAGAATTGACATTATTCCAAAGCCTACCTGTCAAGCTCTAGATACAATGCACCCAATATATAACCGTAATGCACTATTTAAACCACTTTTTTCACATCCAAATAACATTTCCACACCTCCGAACATTAATCTCCAAAACCTTCAAAATAGTAATAACCCATTTATCTTTAATTCATTAAAGATTCTCCATTTACTTCACGCTAAAACCACACACATAGTAAAACTTTTTAAAATGGCGGCTGTCGCCTCGTTCGCATTCGGATCGATGGTGCAAGTGCCGACGTGCGTCTGTGAATCATCGGTCTCTGGCCTCGACAGAACGAGGGTATTGCTATCGGGAACGTACGCGTTTTCTCGTACTTATGCAACAGACGTCATACTTTGCCGGAATATGGCAGATAGCGCTTAGGTGATGTGACGGCATTAATTGTAAGTGTTGCACAAAGGCGCACTTTTTGAAATGAAATTGGAAAACGCTCGAAACATTATTTGTACAGATTCATAGAAAATTACTAATGTTTCACAATATTAATTTCTTTTAGCAACTAGACTACATACCAATATTAATATATCTGATTAACAGCCATAAAGAAAGTGCTTTTACTATTTTCCTTAGCAAAATCATTCTTACAATGTACAATTTTACTCCAGGTACCATTATTAGAAATCCTCCTATCATTAAATAAAGTATTTTTAGTTAAAAATGTTAGAATATGAATCTTCTAAACTCAGCACAACTGATATATCCACAATTGATAAGTACATATTGAGTACGTAGATACCTATTTCACTTGTGTGAAATAAAAAAATGCAGTTTTAATATACACAAGTACAAAAGAAATATATTTGTAGTCTAACTTAATTACAGTCCTTCCATTACATTTATAACTATAAAATTCATATAAAAACAAACATTTCACAACTCAAAACAAAATCTTTAAAGGCCCCTTACCGGAAAGTAGATCTGAAGCATCTTCTCATAGATTATAAGATCTTTTTCTAAGAAAACACAAAATATGATACGATCAACAAGTTGCTCATTCTTTTCTAAAAACTCTCTGGACAATCTGCAGGCAATTCTAGCTGCAGCAACATCAGGGTATCGGTAGATTCCAGTAGAAATACATGGGAATGCAATTGAACGTAACTGCTTAGCTTGCATTTCTTCGAAACAACTTTTATAACATGATTTTAAGAGGTCTGGTTTTTCTCCTACTGGCCCCACTGTGTGAATAATATCTGTAATAAATGAAATAGTAATAACACACATTTAAATGATACAAATATACTAAAAAACATGTCTTAAAAATATGGAACATCTTATGCATATGACGAATACTTTTGAATAAAATATTTAAAGTACTAACACTTTGCTGGTAATTTATAGCCACCAGTCGTTTTAGCTTTGCCAGTTTGACAGCCGTTGAGTGTTCTGCATTCAATCTGCAAATGAAAACATTTTTAATAAAAAATGTAATATTAACTAGGCACTATGTTGTACCTTTAAGTTGGGGCCTGCAGCTCTGTGAATAACACCATCGACACCACCTCCTCCGAGCAAACGTTCATTAGCAGCATTAACAATAGCATCAATCTAATGGTAATAATAAATTATATTTTTGCTTTTTTGACTTAATCAAGCATTGAGTAAAAAATGTTACCTCAAGTGTCGTGATGTCCCCATGCCACACTGATACCTTGTTACACAATTTTTGATCAAGACTTGCATTCATCAAACCTATATCAAAATCTAAATCTAAGGGGGTCAGATCATGTATTCTTTCCCTGTTTTGGTTAAAATGGTCCTTCCAAGTGATGACATCGTCAAGAGTGAAATAGTTTGTTTTGCATTCATAAAAGTTCCTTTTATTCTCGACTGACATGTCGAGAAATTTATACTTTTCAGATTCCCACAAAGCCATCATAGGATGCAATTTAGGTTGTCGGCTCTCTATTTCTGCTTCGTTATTAATTATCTTTAAAAATCTCACAGCTGGCCGTATTTTGGCGGCGACTGTCAAAATTTTCCAGTTGTTGATCATTTTGGAAAACAGTTATCAAGGGTTGGTGCGCCTGTCGTTAGATGTCACAACCGTATAGGTTCATATCATAAATTTTTTTGAAATAATTATTTTTCTGCGACTAAAAACATACTTAGTAATGACCAATGTACATTAATTTAATTTTTTATTTTTAAAATGAAACAATAGATACACGATTTCACCGGCATGGCCATCCAAAATATATACATATCGATTTGAGCTACGGCGCCGAATCCGAATGTATCAAATATTGTGCTTACGACCTTAGAATATTATGTCATATACTGCGTAAGAAATAAAATTATTTAAAAAAATTCAAGATGTGTAATTTAGCATTGTTAATAAAAGCTGTTCTAATAGGTAAATACGAATGTCTTAAAACCATAATAAATAAAATAATACGCCTATTTCAGTGACCACGAATACATCACATTTCTTACCATTGGTTATTTCATACAAATAGGCGTATATTTTGTACATTAAAACCTTATATTCTCTATTTTTATTGCATTTCATTGTAACGTTAACCATTTACCTTAATATAATTCATAATTCGAATCTGTGTAACATAATCTACAATCACCATTTTTAACTTACCATTTTTCTATCCAAAACATCACTACTTGGAAATACAATATATTCATATTTACTATTTCATTCCATTTGTAATTTTAATTTTATTATTTTTGCTATTGCAAAATAAATAAATTCTCATTTACCATTTCGTTTTCAGCACATTTAGTAAATGTGATTTGTAGTCTTCAACTAGAAGGACTTTCAACAAAAAAACCTAGGACAACTAAATACCAAAAATCCACACCTTCCTCAGTGCTGGACACAAATTCCCAAGGAGTTAGTATAATATATATATATATATATATATATATATAATATATAATTTAAACATTGTTTGGATGGATTGTTCAATTAATACTTATTATTTTTCAGGAAGAATATAGGCCTCCACCGACACCATCCACCACATCCTTGTACAGAGTTAATAATTCAAATGGTATCACTTGTATTTTAATGAAAACAGATGCTTTAATAAGCATCCAGTATAGAGATAAATTGGGAGAAGACAAAGTAAGAACTTTGTTTTATAGTAATTTTAAGAGATATCACTAAATCATTTGTTTAAATTTACAGGAGGCCGACAGTTTTGTGCCTGATAATGCAAAAGTAACTGGTGACTGCAAGTATGAAGATACTGCATCCATGACAATATCGTGGAAAGGATTTAATTTGGCATTTGGATTTGCAAAGGTAGGAACATTCATTATTTTAATAAAATATTGATAACATGGCCGATTTTTCATGGGTTTAATAATAAACTTCATAATAACCCTTATATAAATGGACTGTTTTGGTAAAAATGTAGCATAACTATCTGTTTAAAATGATGGAAGATTCTAGAATATTTTTTAAATTTTTCATGAATTCTAGCCCTGAATTATTGTTCGCAAAAACCTTAATCTCAGACACCAAAAAAATATGAAAACTTCTCTATAATAGCACATCCTTCCTAACTTGCTATTATAAAACAAAGTTACACCCAACAAAATAGTCTGTATGAAAGTGTGGGTGTTAAATAATCAAAAGTATTTTTAAAACAAAATTTCAAATTCTCTATAAATTGTAATTTCAGATACCAAATATCAAAAAATCTGCTTCTACTCTAGTAGTATCCACTTAACTTACTATTCTTTTACCAAAAAATAAGAGATCCAAAATAAAAGACCATTATTATTTTGTGATAAATTTAATAAGCAAAGCATAAATTTGATTGAAAATCAGAAACGTGTCTTTAGTAAAGATTATTTGCTGGATATTGCTTTAGCATCAACGTTTATAAAATAGAGACATTATCTTGATTTAATAGTGAACACATCATATGTGATTTTACCTCAGGCTATTCAATATATATGGATTCAGGAAATGCATACCTTAGAAATCCTGCAAAAATTTCTTCTACATTTGTATTCTAGGCATAATTCCTACTTTATTTCCTGTATTTTCTTCCCATATTGCTCACTCTAAATTTGAGAAATGCATGTCTTAGTAGTCCTCTAAATTATCTTTCCATTTATACTTCAGGTTCAAATCCTTCTTCGCTTCTTCTCAGTGAAAGTGTCGTTTTAATTTCCAGTAAATCCTGAATGTATTCAATAATTTTATTTTGTAATGTTCAATGTGAATTTAAAAAATGCATGGTTTAGTAGTCCTGTAAATATTTCTATTTCCAATTTCTCTCCTAGACGCCCGGTGGAGAAAGATGGTACGTCAACAAAGTCGACTTATCATACTCCACATCTAACAAATTATTCGAACATGTCGACAAACCTCGTGTCGACCTGGACCTGAGCACCCCACCTGGAAGGTCAACCCTTCTATTTCCCACCCCTGTTGGCAAGTCATTTAAATGTGATTCGGAGACTGCAGTAGATCTGACAAATTACGATGAAAACATAGATACTACCCAAAGCGCCAAAGTTTATTTGAGAGATTTTCGTTTGCAAGCTTTTATGTACAAAGCGGATAATAATTTTGGGCCCCCTTTTGGTTGCACCTTGGGCGGCAGTGTGCGGTCAGAAACGGCCCCAATTGCGGTAGGATCGACGTTGGCGATTGCTGTTTTGTGTACTGTGACGGGATATGGGGTTTTTAGATATATGAAAGTTAAAAAGGTTCAGTATGATACCATGGAGTAAACTGTAAGTACCAATTACTTTTTTTAAACGTGAAAATATCTTTGGAAGGATAAGAGTTGATTTGGACTAGAATTTTTTTTACATCGTTTAGTTTCCAAGAAGTATGTTCTTTAATATTGAGCCTAAACATTATCCTATTCTGAATGTCCTTACAGTAATTTTGTCTTTAATATCAGGCTATCATATTTCACTACAAATATTAAGCTATTCGTGGAGCAACTTTGGATTTTCTATCAAAAGGTAATTTTGAAACTTCTAAAACAAATTGTTTACAAAACAATAAATAATCCATTCATTTGATACCATTTGTTCTTATCAAATTATTCAATATATTAGTTACTAAACAATTTTTTCAACAAAAAAAACCTGATGATAACCTTTCTAGTTGCTTTTCTATATCCAAAAATGTTGTTTCTTTTATTTAATTAATACCTAATGATTAAAAATGTGCAAGTATACTCTCTGATAACTATAAATAATAAATGTAACATAATTAAAATATAAACTTATATTCTTAAATATAAATTCTGTGTTTTAAGCATTGCAAAATTTTGTACATAGCTTGTCTAACTGCCTCAAAAAGCATTTTAATTATTTCTAATTACTGCTATAGTGTTTATAATATTTTAATATTCAAATTTTCAATGTAGTGTATTCATTAATGTACAGAGAGTTACATAATTCTATCATATTAAAAAAATATTAAAAATATTTCATATAATAATTGTTATAATATATGCTGAGTGCACAGGCGCAAAGAAAAATATGTAATTAAGAGTTGAAATTCGTCTTCCATGTCTAATTAATATATACATAAGATATATAAATATTAAATTTAAACAAAAATATTATATATTATATTTTACAAAAGCATACAAATATATTTTGCTGCTGGAGTTATAGATTTTTGAATCTTGCATGTGTATTAAAAAATAACCTATAAATCCTCTTGAAGAAGCTAGAAACCTTTAGCATTTTAAAAAAAAATCCATGAACTTTAAACTAATTTAGTTTTATGTAATTGCAAATTACCTTATCCGCCTTGACAAAAAATTATTAACTGAAAATCAACATATTATTTGTTAAAATATTTTAAACAAATATATATGCAAGATTCTTAGCAATTTCATTATTGATTCTAATATAAAAAGCCAAATAGTTTTTGAAACTATAAAAATTACTTGTAGCATTTTTATTTAATTATGTTTCATAAATCTATTTTATAATATTAGGCCTTCTCACACATTCATTTTAAAATAATTTATTTTATTAAAGAGTTCTTAATATTTTATAGTAAAATGCCTTGCTATTTTCATTTTAATTGTTTATTTGTACTTTTGCCAAATGTGTGATTAGGCTTTAGATTTATCTACATATCAGTATGTTTTACAAAAAAAAACATACAATAATATATATTATACTCATAAATATAGACAAAATATTCTCATTACTTATTATTATGCTGTCAGCAAATAAAATTGTTACTAATATTTCAACGGCACCTAAAATAAAATTTTGAAATGATATCTAAAGACCACTTTTATATTTCTAAAAGGTTGAATATGTATCAATGCCTTTCTCATCAGTTTGAAAACTCATTTAGATATCTAATTAGTCTTATAGATAAAGATTGATAGTAAAATATGCATATTGTATATGTCGAAGTGTTAAAATTGATCAAATAAATAGATGTGGTTATAAAAAGGTAATTTTAATAGTCTTAAATTGACCATGTTGGAGGCAACATTTGTACCCAAAAACATATTTCCCGAAGAAGTTGTTTTTGCAACAAAATCCGATTTGCTCATTTTTTTGTTTTCTCGATGTGTAATTATTTCACGTAGTTATAGAATTTATTAAAACACCCCGTCGATAATTCAGGTTATTGGGTTATAATTCAACCCTTGTAGCTGAGGATTGTATTAAACACTGATTTGTTTGTATATTATGTATTTGTTGCAGTTCTAATTACAATCACTGATTTATTACTAAGTTTTAATGAAAGAAGATATATTTATTGGTTATTTATTATACATCTTGTTGCGGGGACTTTTCTTTTAGAAGTGAACAACTAGTTCAATTAAAACACAACGCTACCCCCTCTACCAGGAGTAGCAACCATTTCGTGTAAAGCTTAATGCCCTGAAGGTTGTCACCTTCATAGCCAATATAATAAAACGAAAATACGTCCGAACACGATGTTTGATATCATTCTGAAGCCTTTTACTCCAAAATTTGACCATTTATTCTTATATTAGTATGCAAGACTTCAGTGAAGCCAATAAATCATCTATTTCCAAAAATGTAATATATTTTTTTTTGGCTTAGAAGACTAACACTTTGAAACGATACCGACAAGGTTCCGTACCAGAAATATCTTAAAAATGTATTTATTTCCAAATAAATCATTTGCCCATTGTACTTAACAAATTATCTGCTGTAATCCGAAGCTTTTGGATGTGGAGGATCTTTTCGAAACAACTTTATGTATATATACAAAAATGTACATTTGTGTGTTTATATTTATGTGTATTAAGTGTATGTGTATAATTTTGTGTTTCTACAATATATATTCTAGGGGTTTGTGCTTTTCACGCCATATTACACAATGAACGTCGAACACCCTTATTACAATAGAGAGTGTCATATGACAAACAGCTACTGGGGACAACATGATGATGTTCTTAACGAGAAAATTATATGTGAAGAGCATAATTTTACATCTGGATAAATCATAATAATGGATGTAAATTATTGAAGTCCCGTTGGATAAAATAATATAGAAGTATCTATCAAAATTGCTCTTGATTTAAAATAAAACCGAGGGAATGGATAGATAAATAAATAAATTCATTAGATCTTGTTCCAGGAGAGCAATAATGATAACAACGGGCATCAACTTATAGATGTATAAACTCATAATTTTTTTAATAACTTTTCTTTATTCTATTATTATTTGCAGTATTACTTGCTAAGTATAATTATTACCAAAGAATTTTTTTTTTAATTTTTGAATAAATACCGTAAAAGGCGTGACGAACTGCAAACAGATGACAAGGATTCGTGATGATGACAAATGGTACATGAAGCGAATATCCTTAGCAAAAGATGACAATTTTTGGACAAAGAAGAATGGACCAACATTTTGAAATATTCCCAAACTCATATAGAAAAGATATTATAAGATATTTAATAGTAAATCATTTACCAGTGAATATTGGCCTGACTGCCGAACAAAATAAACAATGACTTATTTTTTATTTATTTAATAAAATAGCCCACAGAGTAGCTGCAAGAAAACTATAATAATATATTTGTATATTTAAATGTATATAGTATTTTTTTTCATTTTTTATCATATAGTAATTTTGACACATGTTCTGAAATGAATAATAAGTAAAACTGTTGGATTAAAAAAAAGACTGAAAACACAAAATATTCTGACCACTGGCCTGACTGCCGTACAAATTATTTATTTAATTTATTATTTATTCAATTAATTATATATAGCTCACAGAGCAGCTGCAGAAGGACTATAATAATATAATTGTATTCAGTATATAATATAATTTTTTTTTCATTTTTTATTATATAGTAATTTTTACACCTATCTTGAAATGGACAAGTAAAACTAAAGGATTAAAAAAATTACTAAAATACAATATCTGAGATTTTGCAAATTAAAATCAAATTACTAAGAAACCATAGAATTTATCGTAAAACATAAATATTACAATTGACAAGAATAAAATATAAAACACCTCAAATAACTTGAATTTGAAAATTACATTAACATTTTAGAACCTCTGTAAGTTTCAGAATTATAAAATCTACTTCTGTTTCTTACAGTCGATGAATTTCATACATTGTGTAAAACGGAAGAGGATTATCTAAAATATATAATACGGATTATACGAATGAATACACGATTTTGCACTTTTGATAAATTTTTTTCTTTGAAAAAAAAACAACACGTTGCTAACAAAAAGTCTTAAATACTTGTTTGTAATGTTGCGCAAAAAATGGTCAACTTTAAGGATAATCCTAGGAATGGAATAAAGGACACAGGCAAATTTTATAGACAACGTAGTATGTTGTTTTAAATTAAAATATTAAAATACGACAATTTAAATTTTTATTGGAATGTTTATGGCACTTGTGATTATAACTATTTTAGTTATATATATTATATACGTGTTGAAAAAAATAAAGATTTTGACATTGAAAATAAAATTAGAAAATTATTGGAATACCAAACATTTTCACATACAATCTTATATCATATCCACTTGTAGTTTACCATGGTTTACACCTAATTAAGAGCTTCCAATAAGAACCATCCAAAGTCCACTAATACCTCTGTATCTACAGACAAAATAATACAAGTGAAGAACAAAACTGCACTAGCTAGACAATTCTAAAAAATCTTTTCTCGATCAACTACCAACTCTATTTATTCCAAAACCTCACATGTGCAAATAATAAATAATGCCCTCAGTTCAAAAAAGTGTCATACATATTGCACACAAGGTCTGCACCTTTTTGCGTCAACAACAAGGGTCTACGCCCCCCAGAATTCCTTTCAAATCAAATAAACTTGTGTAATAGTTCGGAAAACAAGCGCTAATCCCTGATCAGAGGTACTCGACAATGCTATTGATGTCTTTTACGGATCACCTGGCCCAGAGGAAAAGGTACTTGGGGTTAAATTATAAAAGACACATTTTAGGAACAAAATGTAATAATAACTATATGAAATAAATGTAATAAAAATAACTAGATGAAAATGGTATTTTATCTTGGCAAGTTGCATCAACTTCCTGATAACCTGAAAATTCTTGAGGTATTCTAGTTCAAAGTCAGTTCTTTTTTTTAATAAAAATATCATGCTAAATAAAGAACTGCTTCAGAACTAGAGGAATTTAACAACTAGTCATTAAAATAAGAAGGCTAGATTATTATACAATAGATGTTCGAACATATTTCTGTTTTATTATATTGGCCATGAAGGTGACAACCTTCAGGGCATTAAGCTTTACACGGAATGGTTGCTACCCCTGGTAGAGAGGGTAGCGGAGTGTTTCAATTGAACTAATTGTTCACTTCTAAAAGTAAAGTCCGCAAAACAACATGTATAATAAATAACCAATAAAAATATATCTTCTTTCTTTATAACTTAGTAACAAATCAGTGATTGCAATTAGAACTGCAACAAATATATAATATACAAACAAATCATTTTTTAATACAGTCCACAGCTACAAGGGTTCAATTGTAATCCAACAACCTGAATTATCGAAGGAAAGTTTTAGTAAATTTCATAACTACGTACATAAATACAATAGAACTGCTTGATATCTATAATATAAAAACTAGTCTTAATAGGGAGTTTGGTTAGTCTGATTTAAACAGAAATTATTTTTACATTTCCTTTCCAATTATTTATATATTTAATAATTAGTCTTCTGTCACAATAAGAACTACATCTTAGGTTTGTCATATAACACCTAGCTTCCTCTGACATCAATTATCATCAAAAAAGCCAAAAATAAAAGTCACAAAGTATAATCCTGCCAATTTAGCATATGTTGACAAATGGACCCATATGTACCTATACACAATTTTAATTAATTAATAATAATTTATTAGATTTTGTTAAAAAAAATATGAATATAAATTTATAATCATAATCGAAATCTAAATAACTGGGTAAAAACTCTTACCACGTGTTTCGGGATTGTTTTAAATGATTTTTTTTAACATTTTTACTTATGGATAGTAGGGGCAGTACAATAATTGATACGATTAAAAGAAAATACTATTGGAATGATTAATTGAGAAAATAAATGAAAATATTCTGATAGATATATTATAAATTGTTTCAAACACACAACGCTATATATAGTTGTGTTGTAAATATTACTATCTACAAAAAAATTTTACTTAAAAAAATAAAAAAAAAAATCTGGAGATAAAAACAAATAGTACTACAAACATCCAATTATCTGCCTATATCATTTTGCAACAAATAATTTCCCCAAAACTTCAATTACTCAGATTTCAATCGCCAATTCACCTTATCGCCTTTATTAATTCAGCATTCCTAATTTCATTCCAAGGACCCCCAAATAATCTGACTGAAGCAATTTCGTGGCATCGTTTTACAAAATATTCATCCCCTTCGTTATCTGCATCATCCCTCTAAAAAACACTACACGGAACCTAATAAATCAAGAACCCACCCTTTCGATTATGAAAAGCACGTCCAATTAACTAATACCCTTGAGGCTAATTAGTGTCAAAACTATCGAGAAATAACATATGTTCATTAAAAAATCACGTTGATAAATGGTGAAAATAAGAAATTGATTTATCCCTTTTTTTAAAAAAATTGTGTATATTTTTATGTTCAGATATAATTAACTCTCCAAGTAAGGAGTTAAAGTTTTTGCAAAAAATCTGACTTGCTAATTTAAAAAATATTTATATGATTATAAAATTAATTCGTTACTGATACTGATCATTCAAATTGAGAAAAGTTTTATCCCGAAAACTTAGAGTAAAAAAACAAGCAGAATTAATTATTCTGAACGTTTTTTCAGCTATAAATTATCATACAATGTATTATTTTTATTTACATATTCGGATTTGTAAATATTAATATTTCCCACATGTTATTTCAGTCAAAACGTTGAAGTGATTTAGGTAATACAACTTTGTAATCAGCTAAATAAATAAATACATAGACATATTTATATTTATATAAATTTCTGAAGAAGTAAATTATATAAATTAATAAGATCAGTAAAATACAAACAAATCCATTTCTCTTATATTTTTTGGTTTAAGAGTTGTTGTGTAATATCTAATCCTTAAACAATATCCTTTATGATCCTTTAAGTGGGCAAAACTAATCATTTTTGATTACATGATGAATCAGGAGGAGAATCTGAACAATGTAATTTAATGAAAAGGATTTAGATCCTATAAGGGTTTTTAGGGATGAACTTGTATCTCTTCTCTGAGGGTGAAGTTCATACCTTTCTGCACATTTTTAATTTGGCGTAAGGTAGCACAATAGATCCGTGATTAAAAGAAATTAAAATTATAAAGTAAAACAGTAGTAATTTAATGAAGTATTTAATTTCATCTGTTCAGGTAAATTTCAGTCATATTTTTCTCGTACTTTTTGTAACCTAATGCATCCTCTGTTCTGATATGTATCTACCTAACACCTGAAATTTTTTGATAGCGATTTAGGTATTTTAGGAAGTACTCTAGATTTATCTTTTATCGCAAAATCATGTGACATTTTTCCCTAAATCTGTTTTGTCATATTGTATTCTGTTTTAGATTTGTAGGTGATCGTGCGTACAAATCTCTTTTGTTAAAATCACTACTTTGGGACGATAGTGACAATGAAATGTTTGTGAGAAAATGACAATCTGTGTCTGAAATATTTTGAAGATGGATAATAGATAGATTGATATTTAGAAATATTTAAACACACTTTTCTGTAAATAAGTAAAATATACGAAACATCTGGAATCGGTAATTAACAATTATTATAATTTATAAGTGTGATTTCCCTTAACCTTAACACAGATTATGATCCATAATTATTTAATTAAATATTCTTGTTATGGTAGATATTTACAACAACCGAGTCACAGAATATCTGTCTCAAAGATAAAATTATTTTTATTATGTTTCTACATTTAAACGTAATCAAAAATTTAAAAGGACACTTTTAAAAACGCATTCTTTGGACTTTTAAACAGTAATTTTAAACCTATGTCAACACGTAAATTCACGAACGCAAATTTCGTCATCATCACACCTGTATAAAAATCAGAGTATATGAATATCATATATACAAATTGAAATGTTTTTTCTTTTGAAATGTAATATATCGGATGAGAGTATCAGCTTCTATATGTTCCTGATATGTTTTTATTCTAAATTCTGTGAGCGAACGAATTCATATGGATATTTAATATGATAACAAGATTATTGTTAAAGAGCTGACATATGGAACAATTTATCTTATTATTATAATTATAAACTATATTTATGATTTATATAAGTTAAAAATACTTAAATTTTATATTTACTGTATCGATCCTCTTCATATTGTTTACAAACAATTGTAGAAAAATTAGCATAAAATTTTCAATTAATTTGCTTTTTTTTAGGAAAATCAGACTTAATTGGTTTTCACGATTTAAATAAAATTTAAAAATATGTATAAAATGACCGAATCGTTAAAATATTGTTAATAATTTAGGAAATAGCGGATAAATTCGTGGATAATAAAATAATATAATTTTATATAAATTGTCAAAATTTTCAATATATTTAGTCGTAAAAAAAATATCAGACTTATTTGGTTTTCATGATTTAAATAAAATAAATTAATTTAAAATATGTATAGAATGACAGAATGACAGTTAAAATATTGTTAATAATTTAGATAATAGCAGTAAAATTCATAGATGCTTGATAAAATAATATTACTAGGGAAGCCAGTCAAATTTCCATTAATAATGCTCGAAATTAAGATTATTCGAAATATTTTTATAAAACTTCAAGAGAAATAGTATTGTGATAGTGAGAAAAAATTGAAACAATTTTTTTTTCAAAAGCAATTATTTTGTTAACACCAGCTGAAAGTTCTTTGAATCATTCAAATCGCACGCAATGAATCATTCAAATCTATAGAGCTGCCATTTTTGCACATTTAGCTCATCATCTTCGAAATGGCTGGACCTGCCTTTGCCAAAAACTAATCACCTCTCCCAATCATTACAAATTCAATGTTTTTTAGATCATTCAAATCGGATACTCCGTTCTTTCAAAAACTCGATTTGTATTTTATGCATTTTTTGCTCCGTATCTCCGTACCGGCTGGACCTGCCTTCGCCAAAAACTAATCAGCACATCTCCCTATCAATAGGAATCGACAGTTTTTTGAACCATTCCAATCAGTTGATCCGTGCGCCCGAAAAATTGTATCCATACATACATACATACACACACGTCCATTTTTTCTGAGGTATGCCAAAATGTTCAGAAACCTTCAAAACGTGAAGAAATGTAAAAATTTCCAATTTCGATTTTTGGACGATTACAATAACTTACCCTACGGGTACTTAATAATATTACTAGGCAAACCAGATAAATATTGATCAAATATTAAATGCTCAAGATTATTTGAAATATTTATATAAAAAATTGCGAGAAAAATAGTATTGAATATGTTGAAAAAATTATGAAACTATATAATAATTATGCTAATATTATTCACAAATTTCATTTATTTAATTTATTAATTTTATTATATCATTGTTTGCTTTTGATTTTATATTAAATTATAAGGATATCATTGTAATACTGTCTTTTATTTTATATTTTTTTTTTCTATATCTTGTGGTACCAGATATTGTAATTAGTAATAATTAAAATAAATAAAATGATGCAAAAAGTAGAAAATATTAAATTTTATGAATAATTGTATAATAAATATCATCATATATAATCAGAAAGTAGTAGAGATCAGAAAGTAGTAGTAGTGGACATTAAATATATGAATATATTTATACTGAAGCATTTTTTTATAATATTTAATTTGTACGAAATAACTTGCAACTAAATAAATTTCAAATTAGTCAAATATTTACATCAAGGAAGATTAAAGAAGTCTTGAGTCGATTATCGAGATCGTAAAAAAGTTGCTATAAATTATGGAAAATTAAACAAATTTTGGGATTTCACCTGAGTATGGTATTAATTTATTATTATTAGCATTATATTTAGGTATTATTAACCAATATATTAATTTACGAGTGGTTCATAAGTATACCAAATTGGTGTAGAGCATTATAATATGAGAATCTATTACAGTTTATTCAATTTTCTACTATTTTCTTGATTACAAATTATGAAAGAACAAACACGTGCTAATACATATACATTGTATTTTCGAAAAGCGCAATTAGCAATACCTGTGTCTAAATAAATTATACACTATTAGATATTAAAATAATTAATATAAATTTTCAAAATTTGTATCCCCGTGATTTATAGTAATCCAACACTATATGTCGCGATCTTTCAGCCACATATTTCGAATAATCTCAGGGCTCCTCCCCAAAGTTCCATCCCTTGCATTGGTCCATCGATCGGTGTCGAGGGCGTGCCATCAAAACTACCCCTGTAAGCTCCGAGAGCTTTTGTAATACGACCCTGACGAAAGCTCAGTACTGATAAAATAGCATTTGTACTGGAAACCGGATTTAGGAATTTCAGCATTGAATGTAGATTTTATAAATATTCATATATATCTTATTACGATTAGTCAAATTCTGAATATGAAGACTGTTGTAAATTAATTCTATTAGTCACAAAAAATATTATTTACCAATTTATGAAACATTGCTATGTTTCATAGAGTTCAAATTTAATGTACTTGTCATAAATAAATGACGCATTGAAAACTGAGTCGCAAATTCATCAATCGAGCACAATTTATATAAATTTTTATTAGTAAATAGAATTGAATAAAATATTCATTTACAAAATAAACAACAACATTTGCCATAAAATATACAAGTAAATATTATAATGAAAAGTATGTGTGGAATAGAAACAAATGGTAAAACTGTATCATTTCTAATTATTTCTAGTTCAAGTATTATGTCACGTTTCATTTTACATATTATATTTTTCCCGAATTAAGCTTTTTTAGAATAGCAAGAATACAATGAACTCAGAATTCGAAACGTGTGTTCTATTGTAATGTGAGACCGAAAAATGCATGTAATTTTACACTATTTACGCGCAAAAGACAAAACTCATAAAACATTTCATATAGATTTATATTACTTCTCAAGAAAAATCTCAAGATTTTATGAGAACCGATTCGAAATTCTTATATCAGCAAATTACAAATTTATAGAAGAATTTTATTTGATATTTTGTTCTGGGAATAATTTGTGATATATGATATTGTTTTGTTTACACTTTCCTGGTGCGCTCAGATTTTAATGATATTAGGAAAAATAATTTAACTAAATGCAGGATTAATAAGAAACTTAATTAGATTATTAGTTAAGAAAATTCATATTTTAGTTCCTTGGTTTTTTATTATAGTTATAAATTTTTAACAGTACCTTTTTTATTTTATTCATATTACTCTTTTAGATAAAGTTATTATACCTTATTTATCACCAAAATATTAACACGAAAATTCGTAAGCCAACGGAATAATTTTACTCTTAATAACAAGCACTTTTAAAATAATTAACAAATCAGTATATGAGTTTATCTTTAATATTATATATTAAATGATTAACTATTAATGCAATCTAGTATTTGAATATGAAAAACAACAGAATAATAAATAACAAATCACACCACTCCAAAAAGATTTCAGTTCAAATATTATATTCAAAAGGTGAAATAAAATAAAAAATTGTTATTATTAAAAATTTATATAACCATAGTAAAATAACTTATTTATAAAATTATGATTAAATTTAAAATAAAATTGATTTAAAATTACGTAAAAAGAAGCACTATAGAGTAGCATAAACGTATTAATAGAGTAGTAAATAGTTAATATTATTTGGTATAATAGTTCTAAATAGAATCATCAGTTATCCTGGTTTTAATAAAAAAATTAACAAGCTAATAATATAATTATTTATATTATAGATGTAACTGTTGAAATAAAGATTGAACTAGTGAGGTGCATGGAATCGTGTCTTAAGTCAAATTGCTGGAACTTCCCGTACCGTAACGAAATGATCGAGAAATATTAAATGTTTTCATATATATTTTTATAAGAACTATATAAACTGAATTGCAAAGTTAAAATTATTTGTTTAAAGTATATTGGAACTTTAGTCACAATTAAAAATAAAATCTGAATTATTTTCGACAAAATAAATATTTTCTGAAAAAAAAAATTGAAAAAAAAATCGTAACAATTTTTTTTTCAAAAGCAATTATTTCATTAAAACAAGCAAAAAGTTCTTTGAATCATTCAAATCGGAAGCTTAGTTCTCTCAAAAACTGCAATATTTTGCACATTTAGCGCTGTATCTCCAAAACCGCTAGACCTGCCTTCGCCAAAATCACCACTTCTCGCCATCATTACGAATTAAATGTTTTTTAGATCATGCAAATCGGATGCTCCGATCTCTCAAAAGCTCGATTTCTATTTTTTGCACTCTTTGCACCTTATCTCCGTAACGGTTGGAAATGCCTTTGCCAAAAACTAATCAGCACATCTCCCTAACAATAGGAATCGAATGTTTTTTGAATCATTCAAATCGGTTGATCCGTGGACGAAAAATTGTATCCATACATACATACACACACACGCACACACACACATCCATTTTTTCTGAGGTATGCCAAAATGTTCAGAAACCTTCAAAACGTGAAGAAATGTAAAAATTTTCAATTTCGATTTTTGGACGATTACAATAACTTACACCACGGGAAGTTAATAATTATTGAAACTAAGCGTTTTGAATTAACACAAAATTACGAACTATCAAAAGTAGAGACAAATCCAGTAATATAATGGTAGGGACATATGATTGAGCATAGAGTGAATCACAACACCATTTTTTTTTAATTACTATATTTATTACAACTGTTAAATAATTAACATCTAACAATAATGATAAATAATAACATAAATTTAAATAAATAAGCGTGCAAAGGGTAGAATTTACATTAAAATAATATCGGTAGTATGAAACCCAAAATGTTTTTTTTTATAGTTTAAAAATAATAGTAATTAAAACCCAAAATACCCTATTAATCATCGATGATTGAGTCATAGCACAATTGTTCATTTTGTATATTACAAATCATAACAGCCCTCTCGGTCCGCCCATTTTTCCCGAGGCGAAATCATCGCACGGCGTGCAACCCGGCGCAGTGCGTCTAGAAACGTCGAACCGAGAAGATAGCCGATTTAAGGGCCTAAGTTAAAAACGACTTATTTGGGGACTCCCTTGGAATAATAAAAATTCATAATAATAAAATTACCATTGAAATATAATATTATTTTATACAACTAAATAGACATATTTATAAAAAGTGATTTTAGTGTAAATATCAATTTTTTTAATCAGCAAGGGTTTACATAGTTACATGTGCAATAGTGAAGTTTGTGATTTTGTGAATAAGTAGATGTAACAACAAATGTGTAGTCTAGAAATTCAAAATTCATTTTTATTTTTTAGAGAGTCAAAAATACGCAATGCAATATATTTGAAATGTTTTCTCCGATAAGCTAAATGTGCTGTAGGTGTTACACAAATTTTTGTTGATAATATTTAACTGGTTTGAACACTAACATTTATCCAGATATATTATTCATAAGTATAATTACGATTACTTAAACTTATAGTATATACTTCTAACCAAAAACACGTACTATTATCGATGTGTAATAAAAGTTTAATAAACAAATAAGCTTTTAGTAGTTCCATGATCGATTAAAATTCTATTGACATGATTAATATCAAATAGCGTAGTGAAATGTGGACAATAAAATCAAATTATTTTTAGTTTTTATTACAATTATATTATTACATTTACCATGGATACAAATAAGCCACCTCTACTAAGTAGTAATATGACAACAAATTCATCCCCCGAACGACTAGTAGAATCAAATGCTTCAAGTGAAGAAAATGGAAATCTAAACATCAACCCCAACATGAACTATTACGAACAACAACCGAATATAAATGTTTTATTCGCCCAAAACGCCAACAGAAATTTATACGCCATCAAACGAAGCTCCAGCGAATTCACAGACGATTTTTACAACACCCAATAAAAGCTTCATGTTTTGTACCAAATACCAAAAAAACGATCCTTACTATATGACAAATACCGTCGAAGACCGCGGAAAAACCTTAAATTTATCCAACGACTTCTTCTCCAAATGCGAGACGTTGGAGCCGAAACCGATTTCGCAGACTTTGGAAGCACAGGGCCGTCGGCGAGGTTGGCGGAAAATCGGGAAAATTCGGTGCCCTTTATATACTCCTTCGACGGGACAGGGGGATGGAAATAGAAAATTAGTTAGTTTTAGTCAGAACAAATTCAATGCATGTGCGAAGCTTTGCAGCAACGCGGAGATTTGGAGAGACTTGCGACTTTTTTGTGGAGCTTGCCGCCTACGGAACTTCTTCGGGGGAACGAGAGCGTTTTGAGGTAAAAAATCAAATCTGGTAAAAAAATATGTATAATATTCTAACCTATTTCATTTATATTTATTATTTATTCTATTTATAATAATTGCAGCAACATTATATATTATCTCCAATGAATTCTCCATTTTTATAACGTTTTATTTTTAGATTGTAAGGCCATTTTTTTTATCTTCTTCGAGTAAGAGATTCCTCACTCAATTCGTTTAAATCTTTGTTTTTACGACATGGTAATTTTTCGTGGTATTTTTACTTTTTTATTAATAGTTATTATTTTCAAGTCTTTATTCTTTGGGGTCACATTAGGGTGGTCCTTAATATGGACATTTTCGAATTTTCTTGCTCCCACTATTTAAAAGTTAATATTAAGAGCTAAAACTTTCAGAGAATTGTTTTTTATCAGTTTGGAGCCATCTGAGCCCTTGGGAGCAAGGAAATTCGAAAATGTCCATATTGAGGACCACCCTAATATATATATATACATATGTGGACTAATATTTACAATTCTATATTTAAACGTTTCGACACTTGATACGTTTCATTATTAAGCAAACTAGGAATACAAAACGCAGAATTAAAACTACATAAACTATTTAATATTTTATCTTAATCTTATATTTAATATTTTATTATATAACGACCATTATGAAAAAATTAACTTATTTGTATATATTATCATCTTATTCATTATAACTATTGTTATAAAAATTATAACATTCAAAGTTTTTTGAAATAATGATGCTTAATCAATGATTACTGAAATCAAAATCAGTTTGAGTAAATTAAAATTTCATATTAATTCTGTGTTTTACTAATTCTGGTACGATTTGCTGAATGATGGCATATATAAAGTGTCAAAACGTTTAAATAAATAATTGTAAATAATTCATTTTTTAATTCGACGAATTGGCTTAGTAAGTAGATATACTTACTTAGCCAATATGTATTTAACTTGCAATATACTTACTTACAAATATGTTTGAAAAAAAATACAGATTACATTGTATTTAATAGATATTTAATACTGTTATATCTATAAGTGTATTTCAATTATTTCTTTGCAATTCTAAATAAAATGTAGCATCTTAAATATTAAATTAAAGCTCTTGAAAATTACATGATCTTTTTTTGGAAATCATTTATTTTTAATCAGTTTATTACTACATTAGTCATTTTTTCAGTCGCATTTGCCCAAAATTTTCAGTATAAAATTCATTTAAAATTTAGATTTAAGAGTAGAACAAGGTACTATAATATTAAATAATATTCTATATTTCATTTGATTTAATCTTGTTAAATATTCCATTAACATTCGACAAACAGCTTGGATAGGAATTAAAATAAATTGATGAATAAATAAGTAAATTGCCTATTTTGTTTACAATATGTCTTCATACAAACTTCTTTACATATCTGTTCTTGCATAAGAAAAAAATCTACAATTTTGAAAATCTATGTAAATTATCCAATTAAAGTTCTGAAATGTACCTACTAGTACTTTTAGTAGATCTTTTCAATTTTAATAAACTAAATTAAATTTAGTCTGATGAAGTTTTTTTTAATAATAAAATAAAAATAAATATCAAGCATTTTTTTTAAATATATTATAAATAAAGAAAGTAAGAGTAAGATCAGTGCATAAAAAATATTCAAATTTGCTGTGTTTTTTATGTAAGGATAATTAGGAAAAATAGAAAATTTACTTATTTATTTATTTTATTGTTTCTAATAATTTTACTATTGTATTATTATAATATCTTGTTCTACTCTTAAATCTCGATTTCAAATTTTAGAACAAATAATAATTAATTATAACTCAACAAGTAATATTTCCAATTCAATTTTAAAAATAATCGAATGAATGTCAAGAGCAACTGGTATTTTATAGATAATATGAGTATTTTTGGCAAATTATTTAAGATTTAAACAAAAATTTTGCAATTTTTTAAACATTTTAAATGTGTGGC
This sequence comes from Ctenocephalides felis, assembly GCF_003426905.1. Classification (NCBI taxonomy): domain Eukaryota; kingdom Metazoa; phylum Arthropoda; class Insecta; order Siphonaptera; family Pulicidae; genus Ctenocephalides; species Ctenocephalides felis. Next base: position 13,564,576 of record NW_020539724.1, on the reverse strand, counting down.
TATTCGGCCCTGTTATTTCCCCTCGAACCTTTAAATTTTAATTACAAGTATTGTATCTCGTCCACAAGTTCCCGTATTTTACTAAAAATCCTTCCTCTGGGCATTTCGCAAAGGTCCTAACGTTTTTCTATTTATTCTATTGAAATATATATATTTGTCATTTCGGCAGGGCCAGGGCTTCTGTGGCTTTCCACAGGGGCGTCTTTCATGAATTATACTCTATACTTGAGGCTCACACATTTGATTCAAGATATCACGCCGAATTGCAAACATTGTGGTTCAGGGCACATTACAGGGAAGCGGAAAAAGTACGAGGAAGACCCTTAGGTAAATGGGATAGATGATTTATAAATATATAATTTTAATTGTTACTAGACTATTTAAATGTTTTGATTAACCATAACTTCGAAATTCTTCGATATATCGGTGATATGAAATATTATTAAGTTTTGGACAACACATGGTAAAATTGATATCAAGCAGTAGCAGTATGACCATTTAACTAAGAAATCTTTTTAATTGTATTGTATTTTAATTGTTACTAGACTATTTAAATGTTCAGTTTAACCATAACTCCGCAATTCGACGATATAGCGGTGGTATGAAATATTATTAGGTTTTGGACAGTACATGGTAAAACTGATATCAAGCAGTAGCAGTATGATCATTTAACTAAGAAATCTTCTTATATATAAAAATGAATCGCAAAATGTGTTGGTAAGCGCATAACTCAACAACGCCTGGACCAATTTGACCAATTATTTTTTTAAAATGTTCGTTGAAGTCCAAGGATGGTTCTTACGGCGATAAAGAATCGAATAATTGCCGGGAAACCCCTAAAAGCAACCCTTTTCTTTTTCTCATACAAACGTTTTCTAACTAAAACGTAGAATCAATTTGAGCTTTATTGCTATTATATAATGTTGATATTAAATTACAAGCACTCACTGTATACTCCTCCTGAACGATTATTCGGATTTTGATAAATCTTTCTGAAGTTTGTTAAGGAAATTTTCTAGTATGTATGGGATTATAAAGTATGTGATTATAAAGTATGTGCAATATTATAGAAATAAACGGAAAAAAATGCAAAAAACGACATGTCATTGTTTGCATTGAAAACAAATGAAAACTATCATCTGCCAAAAATTTCAATTTACTTATGAACCTAGACAATATAGAATATGTATAATAAACTTATGATTATGAATAAGAAAAATGAAATGTCTACATTATTATTGCCAAAAAGCAGCTGAGCTGTGATAGAAATTAAAATAATATAAAATACAGTATATATTGTATGGTAGATTGATGATACATATATGAACAGGATATGACAAATTAATTCACTTAAAATATGAAATTAAGTATTAATCAGGGCCGGTCCTGCCTTTAATGCAATGCATGCAAAAAATACGAGCGCACGCCTTAGGGGGCGTCAACATAAAATTCGGATATTAAATTTCAATATAGTTTTTTTTTCAATATATAATTTCTTAATATTTCTAGTTTCTTAATATTTGTTACCGATTATATATATACTTTATTAGATTGTTTTTTTATTACCTAAGCAAACAGTTTTGTATTTTAAGACTCAAGTCTTGATTGACAAAATAATAAATAAAAACAAAAAAAAATATATAGTCATACGTTTTTGCAATTAATTATACTTGTCAAGGTAATGACTAGCTGATTCTTTAGATATTTTCGTATTATCTTGAGCAAGAAAATTGCGTAAAATAGAAGCTTTAAGTGGATGCTATAGCATTCATAGAATATAACAATTATTGTATGAAAATCTGACTACCTTTATAAAGGGTATTTTATCAAATTTCGGATATCACAACCAATTTAAAAATGAAATGACTATCAATTTTTGTTGGAAATATATCATCAGTGTTCTAAATTCTATTAAAATCTAATAAAATATAATGAATATATAAATTCCAATAAAAATATAATAGATAGGTCAACTATTTGAAAGTTGTCTTCTAACAGTCATTTATTAAATAATAACTTACAAAAAAATACTAAATACTTACATATAATAATAAAAAAAAGAAATTAATATATAAATTAAAAATATGGATCTTTTTTTTAAAATTTTCATTAAAAAAAACAAATATTTTGCATCAAGTATACTTAAATAGTCAAATCTCGTTGTTCTAAATAAAAAAAATATTTTAAATATTTTGCAATATAATTTTCAGTTTGTAATATAATCAACAAATCTGTTACATAATTATATTTTTTTTTTCAAATTATTGTTGAATGTATAAAAAACATTTTATATATTATAGTAATTTTACACCTAATCCTGAAATGGACAACATGTAAAACTCTAGGATAAAAAAAAAAATACTTTAAAATTCAAAATGACCATTGCAGAGATTTTGAAAAATTGAGATTAAAAAAAAAAGTTATTAATAGACTTGAGTTTATTGTACTTGTATATTATTATTAATTTGTTACTGAAACGAGTTGAATCCACATAAATATCAATAAATATGAACTTTAATTATTAATATTTCCTTTCATATTAATTATTTCATGTCAATTACAGGTGCTGTTGAAAATATAGATTGCGTAAAAAATATCCTTTGCCAAAAACTATATTGGGATGGCGGACGAAGAAACTGTTTATTGTTTCAAAGAAAAAAGTAGGAATGCTTTGAAAGATTGCTACGACCGAAACAGGTAAAATATATAATTAAAAAAAAAATAATTATCAAAAAAATTACATTATAATTAACACATCTACTGATTATGTAAATTATTTCTGGTGGTAATAAACGATACCTTAAATGTAAAAAGTCTGATTCTTTTGGTCGATATGAAAAATAATTTCAATATTTTTTATCATTATCCTGTTTAATTCCAAATATTTTAATTATAATGAGGTCAGGCTTTTGTATGACGAAGTGCGTTCAGAAATTCGAGGACGAATTGTTATTTCAGTTTTTGAAATAGGATACACCGTGTCGCCTCGTAAAGCATTTTTATGTTCCCTATTCCTTGGCGATTGTTTGTGTTATAAATATTACAGATAAAAAACAGATTGTTATTTAATTCAGGATAATGAACCACAATCCAACTGTAAACTATCCTATGATTTTTTTTACCTTGAACCTATCTCGAGTACATTAAGAGATAACTATGAACGACGACTAGGATTTATCTAGACAACGGGTTCTCAATTTAAATTTAATTAAAACTGCAAATATTTTTTAATTATTATCATTTAATGAATTCTAATAAAAAAGAATCAAATCATAGATATAACTAATGCAAAATATTAACAACGTTTTGGAAGTTTTGTGTCAGTTACTTCATAAGCAATTCGTGGTCATAAATAATGTTATATGGTTTCATAATAAGTAATAGTACTATTGTTTATTAAATTATTTTTTAAAAATATATATTTTTTCCAGGGATTTAAAAATACATCAAAATCCTTATAGTAGATTACTGTAATTTTTAAGCTCTTTAAAGTAAAATATTAATAAAATATTTAGCAATCCTACAAACTAACGTTTGATTTGAATCGATTGA
>NW_020539724.1:13542094-13560024 GCF_003426905.1 Ctenocephalides felis | reverse complement strand
AAAGAAGCACTATAGAGTAGCATAAACGTATTAATAGAGTAGTAAATAGTTAATATTATTGGTGTATAATATTCTAAATAGAATCATCAGTTATCCTGGTTTTAATAAAAAAATTAACAAGCTAATAATATAATTATTTATATTATAGATGTAACTGTTGAAATATAAGATTGCACTAGTGAGGTGCATGGAATCGTGTCTTAAGTCAAATTGCTGGAACTTCCCGTACCGTAACGAAATGATCGAGAAATATTAAATGTTTTCATATATTTTTTATAATATTGTAACATTGCCTAATATTTATAAGAACTATATAAACTGAATTGCAAAGTTAAATTATTTGTTTAAAGTATATTGGAACTTTAGTCACAATTAAAAATAAAATCTGAATTATTTTCGACAAAATAAATATTTTCTGAAAAAAAAATTGAAAAAATCGTAACAATTTTTTTTTCAAAAGCAATTATTTCATTAAAACAAGCAAAAAGTTCTTTGAATCATTCAAATCGGAAAGCTTAGTTCTCTCAAAACTGCAAATATTTTGCACATTTAGCGCTGTATCTCTCCAAAACCGCTAGACCTGCCTTCGCCAAAATCACCACTTCTCGCCATCATTACGAATTAAATGTTTTTTAGATCATGCAAATCGATGCTCCGATCTCTCAAAAGCTCGATTTCTATTTTTTGCACTCTTTGCACCTTATCCTCCGTAACGGTTGGAAATGCCTTTGCCAAAACTAATCAGCACATCTCCCTAACAATAGGAATCGAATGTTTTTTGAATCATTCAAATCGGTTGATCCGTGGACGAAAAATTGTATCCATACATACATACACACACCCGCACACACACACATCCATTTTTTCTGAGGTATGCCAAAATGTTCAGAAACCTTCAAACGTGAGAAATGTAAAAATTTTCAATTTCGATTTTTTGGACGATTTACAATACTTACACCACGGGAAGTTAATAATTATTGAAACTAAGCGTTTTGAATTAACACAAAATTTACGAACTATCAAAAGTAGAGACAAATCCAGTAATATAATGGTAGGGACATATGATTTGAGCATAGAGTGAATCACAACACCATTTTTTTTAATTACTATATTTATTACAACTGTTAAATAATTACATCTAACAATAATGATAATAATAAACATAAATTAAATAAATAAGCGTGCAAAGGGTAGAATTTACATTAAAATAATATCGTAGTATGAAACCCAAATGTTTTTTTTTATAGTTTAAAAATAATAGTAATTAAAACCCAAAATACCCTATTAATCATCGATGATTGAGCATAGCACATTGTTCATTTTGTATATACACAAATCATAACAGCCCTCTCGGTCCGCCCATTTTTCCCGAGGCGAAATCATCGCACGGGCGTGCAAACCGGCGCAGTGCTCTAGAAACGTCGAACCGAGAAGATAGCCGATTTAGGGCCTAAGTTTAAAACCGACTTATTTGGGGACTCCCTTGGAATAATAAAAATTCATAATATAAATTTACCATTGAAATATAATATTATTTTATACAACTAATAGACATATTTTATAAAAGTGATTTTAGTGTAAATATCAATTTTTTAATCAGCAAGGGTTTACATAGTTACATTGCAATAGTGAAGTTTGTGATTTTGTGAATATTAGTGAACAACAAAAATGTGTAGTCTAGAAATTCAAAATTCATTTTATTTTTAGAGAGTCAAAAATACGCAATGCAATATATTTGAAATGTTTTCTTCTCCGATAAGCTAAATGTGCTGTAGGTGTTACACAAATTTTTGTTGATAATATTTAACTGGTTTGAACACTAACATTTATCCATATATTATTCATAAGTATAATAACGATTACTTAAACTATAGTATATACTTCTACCAAAAACACGTATATTATCGAGTGTAATAAAGTTTAATAAACAAATAAGCTTTTAGTAGTTCCATGAGCGATTAAAATTCTATTGACATGATTAATATCAAATAGCGTAGTGAAAGGTGGACAATAAAATCAAATTATTTTAGTTTTTATTACAATTATTTATTACATTTACCATGGATACAAATAAGCCACCTCTACTAAGTAGTAATATGACAACAAATTCATCCCCCCGAACGACTAGTAGAATCAAATGCTTCAAGTGAAGAAAATGGAAATCTAAACATCAACCCCAACATGAACTATTACGAACAACAACCGAATATAAATGTTTTATTCGCCCAAAACGCCAACAGAAATTTATACGCCATCAAACGAATCTCCAGCGAATTCACAGACGATTTTTACACACCAATAAAAGCTTCATGTTTTGTACCAAATACCAAAAAAACGATCCTTACTATATGACAAATACCGTCGAAGACCGCGGAAAAACCTTAAATTTTATCCAACGACTTCTTCTCCAAATGCGAGACGTTGGAGCCGAAACCGATTTCGCAGACTTTGGAAAGCACAGGGCCGTCGGCGAGGTTGGCGGAAAATCGGGAAAATTCGGTGCTTTATAATACTCCTTCGACGGAACAGGGGATGGAAATAGAAATTAGTTAGTTTTAGTACGAACAAATTCAATGCATGTGCGAAGCTTTGCAGCAACGCGGAGATTTGGAGAGACTTGCGACTTTTTTGTGGAGCTTGCCGCCTACGGAACTTCTTCGGGGGAACGAGAGCGTTTTGAGGTAAAAAATCAAATCTGGTAAAAAAATATGTATAATATTCTAACCTATTTCATTTATATTTTATTATTAATTCTATTTATAATAATTGCAGCAACAGTATATATTATCTCCAATGAATATCTCCATTTTTATAACGTTTTATTTTAGATTGTAAGGCCATTTTTTTAATCTTCGAGTAAGAGATTCCTCACTCAATTCGTTTAAATCTTTGTTTGTACGACATGGTAATTTTCGTGGTATTTTTTACTTTTTTATTAATAGTTATTATTTTCAAAGTCTTTATTCTTGGGGTCACATTAGGGTGGTCCTTAATATGGACATTTTCGAATTTTCCTTGCTCCCACTATTTAAAGTTAATATTAAGAGCTAAAACTTTCAGAGAATTGTTTTTTATCAGTTTGGAGCCATCTGAGCCCTTGGGAGCAAGGAAATTCGAAAATGTCCATATTGAGGACCACCAATATATATATATCCATATGTGGACTAATATTTACAATTCTATATTTAAACGTTTCGACCTTGATACGTTTCATTATTAAGCAAACTAGGATACAAAACGCAGAATTAAAACTAATAAACTATTTAATATTTTATCTTAATCTTAATTTAATATTTTATTATATAACGACCATTATGAAAAAATTAACTTATTTGTATTATTATCATCTTATTCATTATAACTATTGTTATAAAATTATAACATTCAAAGTTTTTTGAAATAATATGGCTTAATCAATGATTACTGAAATCAAAATCAGTTTGAGTAAATTAAAATTTCATATTAATTCTGTGTTTTACTAATTCTGGTACGATTGCTGAATGATGGCATATATAAAGTGTCAAAACGTTTAAATAAATAATTGTAAATAATTCATTTTTTAATTCGACGAATGGCTTAGTAAGTAGATTACTTACTTAGCCAATATGTATTTAACTTGCAATATACTTACTTACAATATGTTTGAAAAAAAATACAGATTACATTGTATTTAATAGATATTTAATACTGTTATATCTATAAGTGTATTTCAATTATTTCTTTGCAATTCTAAATAAATGTAGCATCTTAAATATTAAATTAAAGCTCTTGAAAATTACATGATCTTTTTTTGGAAATCATTTATTTTTAATCAGTTTATTACTACTCATTAGTCATTTTTTCAGTCGCATTTGCCCCAAATTTTCAGTATAAAATTCATTTAAAATTTAGATTTAAGAGTAGAACAAGGTACTATAATATTAAATAATATTCTATATTTCATTTGATTTAATCTTGTTAAATATTCCATTAACATTCGACAAACAGCTTGGATAGGAATTAAAATAAATTGATGAATAAATAAGTAAATTGGCCTATTTTGTTTACATATGTCTTCATACAAACTTCTTTACATATCTGTTCTTGCATAAGAAAAAAATCTACAATTTTGAAAATCTATGTAAATTATCCAATTAAAGTTCTGAAATGTACCTACTAGTACTTTTAGTAGATTTTTCAATTTTAATAACTAAATTAAATTTAGTTGATGAAGTTTTTTTTAATAATAAAATAAAAATAATATCAAGCATTTTTTTTAATTATATTTATAAATAAAGAAAGTAAGAGTAAGATCAGTGCATAAAAAATATTCAAATTTGCTGTGTTTTTTATGTAAGGATAATTAGGAAAAATAGAAAATTTACTTATTTTTTATTTTATTGTTTCTAATAATTTTACTATTGTATTATTATATCTCTTGTTCTACACTCTAAATCTCGATTTCACAATTTAGAACAAATAATAATTAATTTATAACGCAACAAGTAATATTTCCAATTCAATTTTAAAAATAATCGAATGAATGTCAAGAGCAACTGGTTATTTTATAGATAATATGAGTATTTTGGCAAAATTATTTAAGATTTAAACAAAAATTTTGCAATTTTTAAACATTTTTAAATGGTGGCTATCGTCGGCCCTGTTATTTCCCCTCGAACCTTTATAATTTAATTACAAGTATTGTATCTCGTCCACAAGTTCCCGTATTTTACTAAAAATCCTTCCTCTGGGCATTTCGCAAAGGTCCTAACGTTTTTCTATTTATTCTATTGAAATATTATATTTGTCCATTTCGGCAGGGCCAGGGCTTCTGTGGCTTTCCACAGGGGCGTCTTTCATGAATTATACTCTATACTTGAGGCTCACACATTTGATTCAAGATATCACGCCGAATTGCAAACATTGTGGTTCAGGGCACATTACAGGGAAGCGGAAAAAGTACGAGGAAGACCCTTAGGTAATGGGATAGATGATTATAAATATATATTTTAATTGTTACTAGACTATTTAAATGTTTGATTAACCATAACTTCGAAATTCTTCGATATAATCGGTGATATGAAATATTATTAAGTTTTGGACAACACATGGTAAAATTGATATCAAGCAGTAGCAGTATGACCATTTAACTAAGAAATCTTTTTAATTGTATTGTATTTTAATTGTTACTAGACTATTTAAATGTTCAGTTTAAACCATAACTCCCGCAATTCGACGATATAGCGGTGGTATGAAAATATTATAGGTTTTGGACGTACATACATGGTAAAACTGATATCAAGCAGTAGCAGTATGATCATTTAACTAGAAATCTTCTTATATATAAAATGAATCGCAAAATGTGTTGGTAAGCGCATAACTCAACAACCCTGGACCAATTTGACCAATTATTTTTTAAAATGTTCGTTGAAGTCCAAGGATGGTTCTTACGCGATAAAGAATCGAATAATTGCCGGGAAACCCCTAAAAGCAACCCTTTTCTTTTTCTCATACAAACGTTTTCTAACTAAAACGTAGAATCAATTTGAGCTTTATTGCTATTATATAAATGTTGATATTAAATTACAAGCACTCACTGTATACTCCTCCTGAACGATTATTCGGATTTTGATAAATCTTTCTGAAGTTTGTTAAGGAAATTTTCTAGTATGTATGGGATTATAAGTATGTGATTATAAAGTATGTGCAGATTATAGAAATAACGAAAAAAATGCAAAAAAAACGACATGTCATTGTTTTGCATTGAAAACAAAATGAACTATCATCTGCCAAAATTTCAATTTACTTATGAACCTAGACAATATTAGAATATGTATAATAAACTTATGATTATGAATAAGAAAAATGAATGTCTACATTATATTGCCAAAAAGCAGCTGAGCTGTGATAGAAAATTAAAATAATATAAAATACAGTATATATATTGTATGGTAGATTGAATGATACATATATGAACAGATATGACAAATAATTCACTTAAAATATGAAATTAAGTATTAATCAGGGCCGGTCCTGCTTTAATGCAATGCATGCAAAAAATACGAGCGCACGCCTTAGGGGGCGTCAACCAAAATTCGGATATTAATTTTCAATATAGTTTTTTTTTCAATATATAATTTCTTAATATTTCTAGTTTCTTAATATTTGTTACGATTATATATATACTTTATTAGATTGTTTTTTTATTACCTAAGCAAACAGTTTGTATTTTAAGACTAAAAATAAAAACAAAAAAAAATAGTCATATACGTTTTTGCAATTAATTATACTTGTCAAGGTAATGACTAGCTGATTCTTTAGATATTTTCGTATTATCTTGAGCAAGAAAATTGCGTAAAATAGAAGCTTTAAGTGGATGCTATAGCATTCATAGAATATAACAATTATTGTATGAAAATCTGACTACCTTATAAAGGGTATTTTATCAAATTTCGGATATCACAACCAATTTAAAATGAAATGACTATCAATTTTTGTTGGAAATATATCATCAGTGTTCTAAATTCTATTAAAATCTAATAAAATATAATGAATATATAATTCCAATAAAAATATAATAGATAGGTCAACTATTTGAAAGTTGTCTTCTAACAGTCATTTATTAAATAATAACTTACAAAAAATACTAAATACTTACATATAATAAAAAAAAGAAATTAATATATAAATTAAAAATATGGATCTTTTTTTTAAAATTTTCATTAAAAAAAACAAATATTTTGCATCAAGTATACTTAAATAGTCAAATCTCGTTGTTCTAAATAAAAAAAATATTTTAAATATTTTGCAATATAATTTTCAGTTTGTAATATAATCAACAAATCTGTTACATAATTATAATTTTTTTTTTCAAATTATTGTTGAATGTATAAAAAACATTTTTATATTATATAGTAATTTTTACACCTATCCTGAAATGGACAACATGTAAAACTCTAGGATAAAAAAAAAATACTTTAAAATTCAAAATGACCATTGCAGAGATTTTGAAAAATTGAGATTAAAAAAAAAAGTTATTAATAGACTTGAGTTTATTGTACTTGTATATTATTATTAATTTGTTACTGAAACGAGTTGAATCCACATAAATATCAATAAATATGAACTTTAATTATTAATAATATTTCCTTTCATATTAATTATTTCATGTCAATTACAGGTGCTGTTGACAAATATAGATTGCGTAAAAAATATCCTTTGCCAAAAACTATTTGGGATGGCGAAGAAACTGTTTATTGTTTCAAAGAAAAAAGTAGGAATGCTTTGAAAGATTGCTACGACCGAAACAGGTAAAAATATATAATTAAAAAAAAATAATTATCAAAAAAATTACATTATAATTAACACATCTACTGATTATGTAAATTATTTCTGGTGGTAATAAACGATACCTTAAAATGTAAAAAGTCTGATTCTTTTGGTCGATATGAAAAATTATAATTTCAATATTTTTTTATCATTATCCTGTTTAATTCCAAATATTTTAATTATAATGAGGTCAGGCTTTTGTATGACGAAGTGCGTTCAGAAATTCGAGGACGAATTGTTATTTCAGTTTTTGAAATAGGATACACCGTGTCGCCTCGTAAAGCATTTTTATGTTCCCTATTCCTTGGCGATTGTTTGTGTTATAAATATTACAGATTAAAAAACAGATTGTTATTTAATTCAGGATAATGAACCACAATCCAACTGTAAACTATCCTATGATTTTTTTACCTTGAACCTATCTCGAGTACATTAAGAGATAACTATGAACGACGACTAGGATTTATCTAGACAACGGGTTCTCAATTTAAATTTAATTAAAACTGCAAATATTTTTTTAATTATTATCATTAATGAATTCTAATAAAAAAGAATCAAATCATAGATATAACTAATGCAAAATATTAACAACGTTTTGGAAGTTTTTGTGTCAGTTACTTCATAAGCAATTCGTGGTCAATAAATAATGTTATATGGTTTCATAATAAGTAATAGTACTATTGTTTATTAAATTATTTTTTAAAAATATATATTTTTTCCACTGGGATTTAAAAATACATCAAAATCCATTATAGTAGATTACTGTAATTTTTAAGCTCTTTAAAGTAAAATATTAATAAAATCATTTAGCAATCCTACAAACTAACGTTTGATTTGAATCGATTGATTAGAAGTAACTAATTTATGTTAATTTGTAAATTTTTTTAAAAAAAAAATGTATTTTTGTAGATATCCAACACCTGATGAAAAGAAAGCTTTAGCCAAAAGAACTGGTTTGACTTTAACACAAGTTTCAAATTGGTTTAAAAATCGGAGACAGAGAGATCGAACGCCACAACATAGATCGTAAGTTTTTTTTCTATATTTTTTATTAAATTAATTATTTTAATTCTTTAACTTCCGTATGCTAGGTTATAGTAACCCCAAAAAATCGAAAATGAAAAATTTTATATATCTTCACGTTTCAAAAGTTTCTGAACATTTTGGCATACCCTAGAAAAAATGGATGTATGTGTGTGTGTGTGCGTGACAAATTTTCGTCGACGATTTCGGGAACACCGACCAACCGATTTGAATGGTTCAAAAAGCATTCGATTCCTATTGACAGGAAGATGTGCTGATTACTTTTTGGCAATGGCAGGTCTAGCCGTTTTGAGAATACGGGACAAAAAGTGACAAAACGGCAACTCAGGTTTTAAGAGAACGGAGCGTCCGATTTTAAAAATTCAAAAAACATTTTACTTGTATTTACAAGATGAAGAACTGATTAAATTTTTGAAAAGGCAGGTCCAGCGGTTAAGGACTCTCATTAAAAATAAGTTAAAGAAATGTCATTTGGCGGTCAAAAATGATTATTGGACTTAGCACATCAATTATCAGATATTTTATAGAGATTTTAATAATGTGTACACATTTTGTGTAATTTTTTTCGGGTTTCGTACCAAGATTTTTAATTACGATACGGGAAGTTCCAGCAATTTGCCTTAAGTCACGATCCCATACACCCCAGTAGTTTTTTATAATCAGTTAGGTCTAGTTACGAATTTTAGTAATCGTAAAAAAAAACAAAAATGAAATTTTTTGAGTATCTTTACGTTTCAAAAATTTCTGAACAATTTATCATACCTCAGAAAAAAATGATTAATGTGTGTATGTGTGTGTGTTAGTTTGAGTAGGTATGTTCGGATACAATTTTTATAAACTTATTACGTATACAATTCTCGCACCGAAATGCCATTCACCACTAGTTGGTAATTTGGTTTAAAAAAATAGGTTTAAGTTGTTTTCCAAAAAATGACCTAAATCTATAACTTAATGAGATTTTATTGTTGAAAAATTATATAAATAATTCAAAATAATAACAATTAAGCAACCTAAATGCCTTATTTTATAGTAAGAATTTCAAACTTAAATTTTCACATTATCCAGAATGAGTGTTGTAAGTTTCTCTTGAATTGAGTTTCTGAGTTTTTACTAATTTTCTGGACATATTTATCGAACCTGGAAACTCTGATTAGTAATTCCATTACTAAATAAAAAAATTTAAATAAAATTGACTAAATATAAATATGTCTATAGTAAATAAATTAAATAATAAATAAATAAGTAATAAAATAGATAATCGTTAATTAAATTATATTAAATCCGCAAAATATTGACTTGAGCCTTATTATAATATTATTATACCGACGGCTTGTAAAATTATTAAATAAATAAATAAATAAATACTCTAACCATTAATCCAATGGATATTCGGATAATTAAATAGAAAACCAATGCAAGTAATATAATATATATATATATATATATATATATATATATATATACATATATATATACAAATATTCTCTAGAAAAGTGTTGTAAGTTACTCCTAATTGAGTTTATGAGCTTTTAGTAATTTTCTGGACTCATGTTCCTGAACCTCTAATTGAAATCCCATTGCTCTAACCATTGAACTAAAGCAGAACAAATTAATTAAATACCAAACCAATGTAAGTAATATATCTATATATCATTCTATCCAAATTGCGCATCAAAACAACAACTATAAACGGCGCCATCGGCCAGAAAGCGCGATTGTTGCAAAAAATCAAAAGAGATGACAAAGCTCTATTACCTCAGATCTGGTGGACAGAAGAATCAGTATTTTTTTGACTTCTCGGAAATTTCGCAACTTAATCGAAACGTGTGCCAATTTTGTGGGAAACTACGCGCTCATCTGCGTTTACATGTCGGACAACGTAGATTTCAGAGCTTCGTATTTCACTTATTCAAGCGCTGTGTTTTACAATTGTGCTTCTGCTGACGGAGCGGAAAATGAAACAGATTTTAAATTTTATATTATATACATCTATACCATAAAACAAAGGGTTTTTAGACAACAACTAAAACCAGAGCTACACTCTAACAAATATAAAAAAAATTCAATCGAAAGCTCTCGATAAACCTTTCAACACCGGTGCGGCAAATGACACTAACCCTAAATGAAGCCTCGTTTCAGGTCAACGGCAAATCGTCGGAAAATCTGATATAGAACATTTAACGTTTTTTAATATAATATAATAATATTTACCGTTTACCTAAAAATAATTATTATTGTATTTTAAATTACTCTTCACGCCAAAATGCATATACATTTATAATATGAGCAATGCTAAATGTAGAACTGCTTTAAATAAAATGATGAGTCTCAATTCCCACACTATATTGGAAATTGAAGTCTTTTAAACGGTATAACATAATCACAACCATAAGATAACACTGGTACTTCATGAAGGATTAAATTAATTTAATTTTTTATTATTTAAGATATCCAAAATTGCATCTTAAACTTCTCCTAATCGATATCGTGAGGGCCGAATTGTATGTATTCATCTTCACTTTCCCATTTGTTGTTATAAAGTGAAATGTTTACGAATTTTAAAAATATTGTGGAAAGATTAGTAAAAGATGCAAAGAAATTATATATTTAAAAATACTATATTGAATCTTTAATATCCGAATCATGTGTTGGCGCCCCCTAAGGCGTGCGCTCGTATATTTCGCATGCATCGCATTAAAAATAGGACCGGCCCTGATTGATACTTAATTTCATATTTTAAGTGAATAAATTTTTTCATATGCGTATCATTCAATCTTCCATACATATACTGTATTTTATATTATTTTAATTTCTGACACAACTCAGCTGTTTTTGGGCAATAATAATGTAGACATTTCATTTTTCTTATTCATAATCATAAAATCATACATATTCTAATATTGTCCAGGTTCATAAGTAAATTGAAATTTTTGGCAGATGATAGTTTTCATTTGTTTTCAATGCAAACAATGACATGTCGCTTTTACATTATTTTTCCATTTATTTCTACAATATTGCACATACATCCCAGTACTTTATAAGCACATACATCCTAGAAAATTTCCTTAACAAACTTCAGAAAGATATATCAAAATCTCCATAATGGTTTAGAAGGAGTATACAGTGAGTGCTTGTAATTTAATATAAACTTTACATAATAGCAATAAAGCTCAAATTGATTCTACGTTTTCGTTAGTAAACGTTTGTATGTAAAAAAGAAAAGGGCTGTTTTTAGGGTTTTCCCGGCAATTATTCGATTTTTTCTCGCCGTAAGAACCATCCTTGGACATCAGCGAACATTTAAAAAAAAGAATTGGCCAAATTGGTCCAGGCGTTGTTGAGTTATACGCTTACCAACACATTTTGCAATTCATTTTTATATATAAGAAGATATAAGATACGGACACAGGACACATTATAATGTTTTTATCTTTATCTCAACAATTTCTCATTTAAAGGTACCACTGAAAAAAATTTTAAAACGTTGGTCTACAGAGGCTAGCAAAATTAATGAATTGCTCTTGATCATCCTAGATTTAGTTAACTCGTAATTGATGTGGATCAGTAAATATTTGCCATAAAATAAAAAATATTCGTCATAAACTATGTGTATTGTACGCTTACTGATATGGTCGTTTCCATTTGTTTTGACTAACAATATAAGTTTTCGAATGCCACGCGAAAGGAACATCATATTATAAACAAGCGAAGCATTTAAATCGTTATTTGCATATATATATATATATATATATATATATATAATACATACATCTACATAAAACACATAAGCACAAATAATAAATGCGTAAAACCTGCAACAATTCTTGTCAATTTTTACACAGGCACAGAAAGCTCGATATTACACACGTATATCTCAATAAATGTTCTAATTATAAAAATGAAAACAAATCTAGTACATAAACCATCTATTATTTCTCCTTGTCTGTTTCTGAATAAATTAAATCAAAGATTTCTCTCCAATCCATCCTTTCAAGGGTCAAGCGACCTCCTGCCTCCGTTTTGAACCTTTTACCAAATTCCACAAAAAATAATGAACCTGACTCACAAAAGTTGTTACAAGTGCCATATGTGTCATAAAACCGAGTTTTGAAAAAAAAATCACATTCATCATTTTTATTCGTCAGTACGTGCCTATTGGGACCTCTCGGTACAATGAAAGAAAAAGGAAAAGGTCCGTTGTTCATGGGGTCTTTAAAAGTATATAATGATGACCTCTGGTAGAGTCGGTTAACAATTGGAAGTTCACATGTGGATGAAGTTAAAGATTTTTGGTAATGGCCAATTTAAATATAGTTATTCTTTATATTATTAACTTCCCGTAGGGTAAGTTATTGTAATCGTCCAAAAATCGAAATTGAAATTTTTTGCATTTCTCGACGTTTTGAAGGATCCTGAACATTTTGGCATACCTCAGAAAAAATGGATGTGTGCGTGGGTGTGCGGAAAAATGTATTTTTTCGTTCACCTTTTCGGGCGCATGGATCAACCGATTTGAATGGTTCAAAAAACATTCAATTCCTATTGATAGGGAGATGTGCTGATTAGTTTTTGGCAAAGGCAGGTCCAGCCGTTACGGAGATACGGAGCAAAGAGTGCAGAAAATAGAAATCGAGTTTTTGAGTGAACGGAGCATCCGATTTGAATGATCTAAAAAACATTCAATTAGTAATGATTGGGAGAAGTGGTAATTAGTTTTCGGTAAAAGAAGGCCCAGTCATTTCGAAGTAACAGAGCTAAATGTGCAAAAAATGGCAGTTTTTGAGAGAACTAAGCGCTCGATTTAAATGATTCAAAGAACTTTTTGCTTGTTTTAACAAAATAATTGATTTTGGAAAAAAAATGTTTCAATTTTTTTTAACATAGAAAATAAATTAAATTTTAATTTTTCTCAAAATTCTAAAGCTCAATATAATACTTCAAATAAATAATTTCAACTTTGCAATTCAGTTTATATATTTCTTATTCTAACCTATTTGAAAACATTTAATATTCTTCGAACACTTCGTTACGGTGCGGGAAGTTCCAGCAATTTGCCTTAAGGCACGATGCCATACACCCCACTAGTTAGAATTGCGTTTTGATTTTGAGTAGTATATACATAATATAAAATATTATAAAATGGAATTTTTTTTGTTAGCTATTTAATATATTTCCTGATAGTGAATCAAATCTGGCTAAAAAAATTAGCTTAGATAAATAAACTTGTCTATAAGAGAAAAATACAATATTTTAATACAAAAATAACTTTATATTTTTGTATTTATAATTAATATGAATTTTTCTAACGATTACAAACATGCCTAATTATTAATTTCTTTTTAACCATAAACATAAAAATATTTAGTACTATTTAGATAAAAATATTTTCACACTTGCTGTCCCACATCAGATTTTCGGACGATCTGTCGATCAACCTAAAATGAGGGTTTATTTAGGGTTGGTGTCATTTATCAATAGATTAATTTTAATAAATAGAAAATAACTTAAATAATTAATTTATGAATCTATTATTTAAGTAGATATTTTCCAGCTCTCTGTCTATATAATATAAATGCATTCCCAGTCCTGTGACATATTCCTTTTTCTCAGAAGTCATTTCAAAACGGTCTCGGTTATTAAATTTTTACTTCTAACGATAATCAATTGACGAACTTTTGTTTTTACATCGTTATACCAGCCGGACCATTAAAGGTTTTATGAATGGAAATAAATTATATTAAATGTCCTCAAGTCTCTAGTTAAATTTGAAATAATATAAAACTATTATTTACCAAACAAATATTATCAATCAAATCGATTTTGAGAATGCTCAACTATATCGTATTACTTCAATGATTGATTTGTAATTCGATTCCGATTTTACGACACAAATATTAAATAATCGACATTCATTCAAATCGAGGATGCAAATTATCGAATGAATAAAAATAAACAGATCATATTTTAATAAATTACACAATCACAATTGTGAAAGTTTGTTATGATATCGAATTTAATCGACGAGTTCGAGAAGCAATTGCACGGAATTAATTAGATACTAAATTTTTATTATGTAGAGCAGTTTGATTGTTCGAAGAAATTGAGAAGGATAATAAATTATTTAATGAAATAGGATAATAAATTTAATATAACTAAATCTCGTGGTTAGAGATATAGACTTGTAGTCAGAGTTTCCAGGTTCGAAGACCTCTTCGGACAGCCTGATGTCGAGCAGCATCAGACTGCTCGACTGCAACTTGAAAATATAATTAGCAACAATCAAAGCAGGCATTGCGGTATAAACAAAAAAATATCAGCATTACAAAAATTGTAATAATAAATTAAACTAGTGGGGTGTATGGCATTGTGCCTTAAGGCAAATTGCTGGAACTTCCCGTACCGTAACGAAATGTTCGAGGAATATTGAATGTTTCAAATAGATTATTATAAATATTGTAACAATGTCTAATATCTATAAGAATTATATAAACTGAATTGCAAAGTTGAAATTATTCGTTTAAAAGTATATTAGAACTTCAGTCAGAATTAAAAATAAAATCTGATTTATTTTCGATATACAAAAAAATTTTTTTTTGAAAAAAAAAAATAAAAAAAAAATTTGAAACCAATTTTTTTTTTCAAAATTAATTATTTTGTTAAAACAAGCAGATGCTGTTTTGATCTTTGAATCATTCAAATCGGACGCTTAGTTCTCTCAAAAACTGCCATTTTTTGCATATTTAGCTCTGTATCTTGGAAATGGCTGGGCCTGCCTTTGCCAAAAACTAATAACCTTTTCTCCTAATCATTACCAATTGAATGTTTTTTAGATCATTCAAATCGGATGCTCCGTTCTCTCAAAAACTCGGTTTCTATTTTCTGCATTCTTTGCTTCGTATCTCCGAAACGGCTGTACCTGCCTTTGCCAAAAACTAATCAGCACATCTCCCTATCAATAGGAATGGAATGTTTTTTAAGCAATTCAAATTAGTTGATCCGTGACGAAAAAATGCGGACATACAGAACACACACACACATCCATTTTTTCTGAGGTATGCCAAAATGTACAGAAACCTTCAAAACGTCGAGAAATGCAAAAATTTTCATTTTCGATTTTCGGCCCATTACTATAACTACCCTACGGGAAGTTAATAAATTGTAATTCATCACATAGAGATAGGACAACCGTTTGGTTGCACAACTCATAGTCTTTAATATATTTAATACAATACAATATTTATTATATTAATATTTTTCTTCCCAGGGACGTAATGATGCCGAGTATATCATCAATGGGACCTCTACAAATAAATAATTCAATGGACAACATGACGGCCGCTTCATTGCAAAGACTTTTTCCTGCAAATTCTGGAGTCGTCAACTATGGTCCTTATGGGGAATATGTGCAAAATAGTCAAATTTCAACAATTAGCAATTAATAAGTATAAGATTTATTACTTTATTATAAAAACTATATGATAAAATGTAAATTAAATTATTTAGAAATTTGAAAAATCATAAAAAACGAACAGCAAGTGATATATGTAATATGTGATGATTTGGGGTTTATGCTCTTTCCTTTTGGATGCAATAACAACTAATAAATTTAAGAGAAAATTAGAGATTACCTTAGCATCTTCACTAAACCCTCTAAAAACTACCTTTAATTACCTGTGGGGATTAGTAGTATAAGAATAAAATTAGGATTTACTTGATAAGTAAACATATTTCTAACTTTCCCCAATCATTTTATTATGAAAAAAGTATTCAAGATGTGATTATATACTTGGACAATTATTATAATAGTAGAAGTTTAAAAAAATAATTGTTAATTGTTTATTTTTTCATCTCATATTACTTGAGTAAGTCCGTTTTATGTAATTTTTTAGTTGTTAATATATTTTGTATTATTTAAATATGACATACAATCACATTTAACAAAATATATGTATCAGATTTTGTAGTACTATTTAAAATTATAGTATGAATTCAAATTCCTGAAAAATAACTTAATAACACAATTAGTTGTGTGTATATATATTTATATATATATATATATATATATATATATATAAATACTATATAATATAGTAGCATTAGTTATAAATGTTTATAATTGTAAATATATTATTTATATTAAGAAAGAGACTTTATTAAAATTATCTACAAACGTCAAAACTTGTTTTATATATAAATTAAACAGTTGAATGAATTTAAAATCAAAGTTTAATTAATATTTATCTTTTATGTTTAAGCAAATATGGCATCTGTAATCCATTTCTTGGATGATATTAAAAAATTCCACGTCGAATTACAGAAACGAATCAAGTGGGTATTGAAAAACAAATATTGGTAATGAATGAACTTAATATTGAAATTATATTTTATTGACAGTTATATTTTGAAAAAATCTACTCATTATCATTAATTATATTAGATGTCCACTAACAATTAACAGTTGTAAGTGAAAAAAAATACTTTCAGGAGTTGAACGATAAAAGTACAAATGTTTTGGTTTAATGACTTGAGTTTAGTGGCTAGTGTGTTATATTATAAGTTTAATATCTTATTCTGTTTAGAGCGAGTGAAAAAGTGCAATTGAAAGAATTCAAAGCAGCCCGAATAATTGCAGCACAATGGCGTGGACATATGATCAGAATAAGAGTAGAATTTTGGCACAAAAATGCTATTATGATTCAAAAACACTATAGAGGTCTTCAAGGTACCAAAATAAAATAGTATATCATCATATTCTATTCTCTAGTTCCTATTATTTGTATATAAATTGTATTTTATACAATAATATAGTGAAATATACCATTAAGGGCGAAGAAAGTACAGAGCAAGGCTCCAAGAGGCTGTCGTAGAAATGTGCATCAAATTCTATAACAAAAATGCAATAACTATCCAATCTGTATATCGAGCATATTATTGCAGGAGATATGTATTTGACTATTATGCAATGAAAAAATGGATAAAAAAAGTTAATAAGAAAAACCAAGAGTTAATTAGAGATATTAAAGATCAACACCAATTCCGAAGGATAGAAATTGTTAATGAGGTAGTGATGATTTTCATTTTTAGTTTAAAAATCAATAAATGTTTCTATGCTTCACATGGAAAACTAATATAAAATAATCTATACATTAGTATAGTTACAAAATAAACCAAAAATGACAATAATGACATCAAATATATTAATTCTAGATGGAAGAAGAAGCTCACAAATGGGTCTTATTCATTGCCTTCAAGCTTCATCATCTACTAAGGACAAGAGCTATAGCTGGGATATATTCGAAGAACTATACCATGTATGATTACTGTAACCAAATTTATATATCATTAGCCATAATGAAATATCCATTGATAAATGCATATATAAATATGCAACCATAAATTTCAAAGAAAGCGACATAAATTAAAGTCAAGTATAGGACAAACCTTGGATAATTTCATACAGAAACTTGTAATAATATCAATTTAAATTTTTATATGAATTTTACATACAAACTGCTATAACTGCATGACATCTAATGTTGTATATATCATTATATACATTTATATATTGAATTTTCATG
>NW_020539724.1:13393567-13541094 GCF_003426905.1 Ctenocephalides felis | reverse complement strand
CAAAGTCAAGAGCATACAAAATAATCTCGGGGCTTTGGTAATTCTTTATCTAAATGATGTATGGTACTTACATATCAAAACAAAGATTATAAGTACTTTAAACAACCAAAACAATCACACTTCAAAATATATGGATACAAAAAAGATCACACAGGGAAGTAAAATTAACATATATGATTCCGTGGCACTAGGAAACTGTGCATAAATAGCAAATATGTCTAAAAATTAAGTACTGAGTATTTAACAGAAATTATAAATCTTTATAAGTATTTCTATTACATTTTGCCTTAATTTGGGGCTATTTTTAATTAGTCTGCGCGAGTCTTTTTTGTACCAGTAAATAAAAATCTAAGTTTGGTCGAATTTATTCCCCAAGATGATATTTTGAGCTGCAATTTCAAATTTATTCTATGTTTATACAAGGTGCACCTGCCCAAAATGTTTTACTACTCGTATCGGCGTTCTTACGTATTGCGGCTTTTAACAGTATTTATTTCAACATTTAGCAATTAGATATAAAAGTAAATACACTTTACAAATTAAACAATTATTTCAGTCAGAATCTTAAAGAATTGACATTATTCCAAAGCCTACCTGTCAAGCTCTAGATACAATGCACCCAATATATAACCGTAATGCACTATTTAAACCACTTTTTTTCACATCCAAATAACATTTCCACAACCTCCGAACATTAATCTCCAAAACCTTCAAAATAGTAATAACCCATTTATCTTTAATTCATTAAAGATTCTCCATTACTTCACGCTAAAACCACACACATAGTAAAACTTTTTAAAATGGCGGCTGTCGCCTCGTTCGCATTCGGATCGATGGTGCAAGTGCCGACGTGCGTCTGTGAATCATCGGTCTCTGGCCTCGACAGGACGAGGGTATTGCTATCGGGAACGTACGCGTTTTCTCGTACTTATGCAACAGACGTCATACTTTGCCGGAATATGGCAGATAGCGCTTAGGTGATGTGACGGCATTAATTGTAAGTGTTGCACAAAGGCGCACTTTTTGAAATGAAATTGGAAAACGCTCGAACACTTTTTTTTACAGATTCATAGAAAATTACTAGTGTTTCACAATAGTAATTTCTTTTAGCAACTAGACTACATACCAATATTAATATATCTGATTAACAGCCATAAAGAAAGTGTTTTTACTATTTTCCTCAGCAAAATCATTCTTACAATGTACAATTATACTCCAGGTACCATTATTAGAAATCCTCCAATCATTAAATAAAGCAATTTTAGTGGTAAATGTTAAAATATGAATCTTCTAAACTCAGCACAACTGATATATCCACAGCTGATGAGTACATATTGAATACGTAGATACCTATTTCACTTGTGTGAAATAAAAAAATGCAGTTTTAATATACACAAGTACAAAAGAAATATATTTGTAGTCTAACTTAATTACAGTCCTTCCATTACATTTATAACTATAAAATTCATATAAAAACAAACATTTCACAACTCAAAACAATATTTTTAAAGGCCCCTTACCGGAAAGTAGATTTGAAGCATCTTCTCATAGATTATAAGATCTTTTTCTAAGAAAACACAAAATATGATACGATCAACAAGTTGCTCATTCTTTTCTAAGAACTCTCTTGACAATCTGCAGGCAATTCTAGCGGCAGCAACATCAGGGTATCGGTAGATTCCAGTAGAAATACAAGGGAATGCAATTGAACGTAACTGCTTAGCTTGCATTTCATCGAAACAACTTTTATAACATGATTTTAAGAGGTCTGGTTTCTCTCCTACTGGCCCCACGGTGTGAATAATATCTGTAATAAATGAAATAGTAATAACACACATTTAAATGGTACAAATATACTAAAAAACATGTCTTAAAAATGTGGTACATCTTATGCATATGTTCTAAGTAAATGGACTTTAGCTTGACAAATACTTTTGGATAAAATATTTAAAGTACTAACATTTTGCTGGTAATTTATAGCCACCAGTCGTTTTAGCTTTGCCAGTTTGACAGCCATTGAGTGTTCTACATTCGATCTGAAAATGACAACATTTTTCATAAAAAATATGGGATGAACTAGTTATTATGATGTACCTTTAGGTTGGGGCCTGCAGCTCTGTGAATAACACCATCGACACCACCTCCTCCGAGCAAACGTTCATTAGCAGCATTAACGATAGCATCAATCTAATGGTAATAATAAATTATATTACTATATTTTTGACTTAATCAAGCATTGAGTAAGAAATGTTACCTCAAGTGTCGTGATGTCTCCATGCCATACAGATACCTTGTTACACAATTTTTGATCAAGACTTGCATTCATCAAACCTATATCAAAATCTAAATCTAAGGGGGTCAGATCATGTATTCTTTCCCTGTTTTGGTTAAAATGGTCCTTCCAAGTGATGACATCGTCAAGAGTGAAATAGTTTGTTTTGCATTCATAAAAGTTCCTTTTATTCTCGACTGACATGTCGAGAAATTTATACTTTTCAGATTCCCACAAAGCCATCATAGGATGCAATTTAGGTTGTCGGCTCTCTATTTCTGCTTCGTTATTAATTATCTTTAAAAATCTTACAGCTGGCCGTATTTTGGCGGCGACTGTCAAAATTTTCCAGTTGTTGATCATTTTGGAAAACAGTTATCAAGGGTTGGTGCGCCTGTCGTTAGATGTCACAACCGTAGAGGTTCATATCATAATTTTTTTTGAAATAATTATTTTTCTGCGACTAAAAACATACTTAGTAATGACCAATGTACATTAATTTAATTTTTTATTTTTAAAATGAAACAATAGATACACGATTTCACCGGCATGGCCATCCAAAATATATACATATCGATTTGAGCTACGGCGCCGAATCCGAATGTATCAAATATTGTGCTTACGACCTTAGAATATTATGTCATATACTGCGTAAGAATTAAAATTATTTAAAAAAATTCAAGATGTGTAATTTAGCGTTGTTAATAAAAGCTGTTCTAATAGGTAAATACGAATGTCTTAAATTCATAATGAATAAAATAATACGCCTATTTCAGTGACCACGAATACATCACATTTCTTACCATTGGTTATTTCATACCAATAGGCGTATATTTTGTACATGAAAACCTTATATTCTCTATTTTTCTTGTATTTTGCTCTAAAATTACCTTAATATAATTCATATTTCGAATCTGTGTAACATAATCTGACAATCACAATTTTCAACTTACTATTTTTCTATCCAAAAGACCACTACTCAAAAATTCAATAAATTCATATTTACTATTTTCACTTGTAAATTTAATTTTATGATTTTTGCTATTACAAATTAAGTAAATTTTCATTTCCCATTTCCTTTTCAGCACATTTAGTAAATGTGATTTGTAGTCTTCAACTAGAAGGACTTTCAACAAAAAAACCTAGGACAACTAAATACCAAAAATCCACACCTTCCTCAGTGCTGGACACACATTCCCAAGGAGTTAGTATAATATATATATATATATATATATATATATATATATATATATATATTTTAAACATTGTTTGGATGGATTGTTCAATTAATACTTATTATTTTTCAGGAAGAATATAGGCCTCCACCGACACCATCCACCACATCCTTGTACAGAGTTAATAATTCAAATGGTATCACTTGTATTTTAATGAAAACAGATGCTTTAATAAGCATCCAGTATAGAGATAAATTGGGAGAAGACAAAGTAAGAACTTTGTGTTATAGTGATTCTAAGAAAAAGTACTAAATCATTTGTTTAAATTTACAGGAGGCCGACAGTTTTGTGCCTGATAATGCAAAAGTAACTGGTGATTGCAAATATGAAGATACTGCTTCCATGACAATATCATGGAAAGGATTTAATTTGGCATTTGGATTTGCAAAGGTAGGAACATTCATTATTTT
Source organism: Ctenocephalides felis (assembly GCF_003426905.1). Classification (NCBI taxonomy): domain Eukaryota; kingdom Metazoa; phylum Arthropoda; class Insecta; order Siphonaptera; family Pulicidae; genus Ctenocephalides; species Ctenocephalides felis. The sequence goes on along the minus strand of NW_020539724.1, from coordinate 13,537,177 downwards.
AATAAAATATTGATAACATGGCCGATTTTTCATGGGTTTAATAATAAACTTCATAATAACCCTTATATAAATGGACTGTTTTGGTAAAAATGTAGCATAACTATCTGTTTAAAATGATGGAAGATTCTAGAATATTTTTTAAATTTTTCATGAATTCTAGCCCTGAATTATTGTTCGCAAAAACCTTAATCTCAGACACCAAAAAAATATGAAAACTTCTCTATAATAGCACATCCTTCCTAACTTGCTATTATAAAACAAAGTTACACCCAACAAAATAGTCTGTATGAAAGTGTGGGTGTTAAATTATCAAAAGTATTTTTAAAACAAAATTTCAAATTCTCTATAAATTGTAATTTCAGATACCAAATATCAAAAAATCTGCTTCTACTCTAGTAGTATCCACTTAACTTACTATTCTTTTACCAAAAAATAAGAGATCCAAAATAAAAGACCATTATTATTTTGTGATAAATTTAATAAGCAAAGCATAAATTTGATTGAAAATCAGAAACGTGTCTTTAGTAAAGATTATTTGCTGGATATTGCTTTAGCATCAACGTTTATAAAATAGAGACATTATCTTGATTTAATAGTGAACACATCATATGTGATTTTACCTCAGGCTATTCAATATATATGGATTCAGGAAATGCATACCTTAGAAATCCTGCAAAAATTTCTTCTACATTTGTATTCTAGGCATAATTCCTACTTTATTTCCTGTATTTTCTTCCCATATTGCTCACTCTAAATTTGAGAAATGCATGTCTTAGTAGTCCTCTAAATTATCTTTCCATTTATACTTCAGGTTCAAATCCTTCTTCGCTTCTTCTCAGTGAAAGTGTCCTTTTAATTTCCAGTAAATCCTGAATGTATTCAATAATTTTATTTTGTAATGTTCAATGTGAATTCCAATTTCTCTCCTAGACGCCCGGTGGAGAAAGATGGTACGTCAACAAAGTCGACTTATCATACTCCACATCTAACAAATTATTCGAACATGTCGACAAACCTCGTGTCGACCTGGACCTGAGCACCCCACCTGGAAGGTCAACCCTTCTATTTCCCACCCCTGTTGGCAAGTCATTTAAATGTGATTCGGAGACTGCAGTAGATCTGACAAATTACGATGAAAACATAGATACTACCCAAAGCGCCAAAGTTTATTTGAGAGATTTTCGTTTGCAAGCTTTTATGTACAAAGCGGATAATAATTTTGGGCCCCCTTTTGGTTGCACCTTGGGCGGCAGTGTGCGGTCAGAAACGGCCCCAATTGCGGTAGGATCGACGTTGGCGATTGCTGTTTTGTGTACTGTGACGGGATATGGGGTTTTTAGATATATGAAAGTTAAAAAGGTTCAGTATGATACTATGGAGTAAACTGTAAGTACCAATTACTTTTTTTAAACGTGAAAAAATCCTTTAAAGGATAAGAGTTGATTTGGACTAGAAAATCTTTATTTTACATCGTTTAGTTTCCAAGAAGTATGTTCTTCAATACTGGTCCTGAACATTATCCTATTCTGAATGTCCTTACAGTAATTTTGTCTTTAATATCAGGCCATCATATTTCACTACAAATATTAAGCTATTCGTGAAGCAACTTTGGATTTTCTATCAAAAGGTAATTTTGAAACTTTTAAAACAAATTGTTTACAAAACAATAAATAATCCATTCATTTGATACCATTTGTTTTTATCAAATTATTCAAATTATTAGTTACTAAACAATTTTTTCTACATAAAAAAACCTGATGATAACCTTTCTAGTTGCTTTTCTATATCCAAAAATGTTGTTTCTTTTATATAATTTATACTTAATAATTAAAAATGTGCAAGTATACTCTCTGATAACTATAAATAATAAATGTAACATAATTAAAATATAAACTTATCATATATTCTTAAATATAAATTCTGTGTTTTAAGCATTGCAAAATTTTGTACATAGCTTGTCTAACTGCCTCAAAAAGCATTTTAATTATTTCTAATTACTGCTATAGTGTTTATAATATTTTAATATTCAAATTTTCAATGTAGTGTATTCATTAATGTACAGAGAGTTACATAATTCTATCATATTAAAAAATATTAAAAATATTTCATATAATAATTGTTATAATATATGCTGAGTGCACAGGCGCAAAGAAAAATATGTAATTAAGAGTTGAAATTCGTCTTCCATGTCTAATTAATATATACATAAGATATATAAATATTAAACTTAAACAAAAATATTATATTATATTGACAAAAGCATACAAATATATTTTGCTGCTGGAGTTATAGATTTTTGAATCTTGCATGTGTATTAAAAAATAACAAAAAAAATCCTCCTAAAAAGGCTAGAAACCACGTGCATTTTTTAAATAATTTCATAAAGTTTAAAATAATTTAATTTTATGTAGTTACAAAATACCTTAAAAGTCTTGACAAAAAAAATTATTAAAAATAAACATATTATTCGGTCAAAATATTTAAAAAAAATATATACGAGTATGCAAGATTCTTAGTAATTTCATTATTGATTCTAATATAAAAAGCCAATATAGTTTTTAAAACTATTATAAATTACTTGTAGCATTTTTATTTAACTGTGTTTCATAAAACAATTTTATAATATTAGGCCTTTTCACACATTCTTTTAAAAATAATTAATTTTATTAAAGAGTTCTTAATATTTTATAGTAAAATGCCTTGCTATTTTAATTTTAATTGTTTATTTGTACTTTTGCCAAATGTGTGATTAGGCTTTAGATTTATCTACATATCAGTATGTTTTACAAAAAAAACATACAATAATATATATTATACTCATAAATATAGACAAAATATTCTCATTACTTATTATTATGCTGTCAGCAAATAAAATTGTTACTAATATTTCAACGGCACCTAAAATAAAATTTTGAAATGATATCTAAAGACCACTTTTATATTTCTAAAAGGTTGAATATGTATCAATGCCTTTCTCATCAGTTTGAAAACTCATTTAGATATCTAATTAGTCTTATAGATAAAGATTGATAGTAAAATATGCATATTGTATATGTCGAAGTGTTACAATTGATCAAATAAATAGATGTGGTTATAAAAAGGTAATTTCAATTGCCCCAAATTGACAATGTTGGAGGCAACATTTGTACCCAAAAACATATTTCCCGAAGAAGTTGTTTTTGCAACAAAATCCGATTTGCTCATTTTTTTGTTTTCTCGATGTGTAATTATTTCACGTAGTTATAGAATTTATTAAAACACCCCGTCGATAATTCAGGTTATTGGGTTATAATTCAACCCTTGTAGCTGAGGATTGTATTAAACACTGATTTGTTTGTATATTATGTATTTGTTGCAGTTCTAATTACAATCACTGATTTATTACTAAGTTTTAATGAAAGAAGATATATTTATTGGTTATTTATTATACATCTTGTTGCGGGGACTTTTCTTTTAGAAGTGAACAACTAGTTCAATTAAAACACAACGCTACCCCCTCTACCAGGAGTAGCAACCATTTCGTGTAAAGCTTAATGCCCTGAAGGTTGTCACCTTCATAGCCAATATAATAAAACGAAAATACGTCCGAACACGATGTTTGATATCATTCTGAAGCCTTTTACTCCAAAATTTGACCATTTATTCTTATATTAGTATGCAAGACTTCAGTGAAGCCAATAAATCATCTATTTCCAAAAATGTAATATATTTTTTTTTGGCTTAGAAGACTAACACTTTGAAACGATACCGACAAGGTTCCGTACCAGAAATATCTTAAAAATGTATTTATTTCCAAATAAATCATTTGCCCATTGTACTTAACAAATTATCTGCTGTAATCCGAAGCTTTTGGATGTGGAGGATCTTTTCGAAACAACTTTATGTATATATACAAAAATGTACATTTGTGTGTTTATATTTATGTGTATTAAGTGTATGTGTATAATTTTGTGTTTCTACAATATATATTCTAGGGGTTTGTGCTTTTCACGCCATATTACACAATGAACGTCGAACACCCTTATTACAATAGAGAGTGTCATATGACAAACAGCTACTGGGGACAACATGATGATGTTCTTAACGAGAAAATTATATGTGAAGAGCATAATTTTACATCTGGATAAATCATAATAATGGATGTAAATTATTGAAGTCCCGTTGGATAAAATAATATAGAAGTATCTATCAAAATTGCTCTTGATTTAAAATAAAAACCGAGGGAATGGATAGATAAATAAATAAATTCATTAGATCTTGTTCCAGGAGAGCAATAATGATAACAACGGGCATCAACTTATAGATGTATAAACTCATAATTTTTTTAATAACTTTTCTTTATTCTATTATTATTTGCAGTATTACTTGCTAAGTATAATTATTACCAAAGAATTTTTTTTTTAATTTTTGAATAAATACCGTAAAAGGCGTGACGAACTGCAAACAGATGACAAGGATTCGTGATGATGACAAATGGTACATGAAGCGAATATCCTTAGCAAAAGATGACAATTTTTGGACAAAGAAGAATGGACCAACATTTTGAAATATTCCCAAACTCATATAGAAAAGATATTATAAGATATTTAATAGTAAATCATTTACCAGTGAATATTGGCCTGACTGCCGAACAAAATAAACAATGACTTATTTTTTATTTATTTAATAAAATAGCCCACAGAGTAGCTGCAAGAAAACTATAATAATATATTTGTATATTTAAATGTATATAGTATTTTTTTTCATTTTTTATCATATAGTAATTTTGACACATGTTCTGAAATGAATAATAAGTAAAACTGTTGGATTAAAAAAAAGACTGAAAACACAAAATATTCTGACCACTGGCCTGACTGCCGTACAAATTATTTATTTAATTTATTATTTATTCAATTAATTATATATAGCTCACAGAGCAGCTGCAGAAGGACTATAATAATATAATTGTATTCAGTATATAATATAATTTTTTTTTCATTTTTTATTATATAGTAATTTTTACACCTATCTTGAAATGGACAAGTAAAACTAAAGGATTAAAAAAATTACTAAAATACAATATCTGAGATTTTGCAAATTAAAATCAAATTACTAAGAAACCATAGAATTTATCGTAAAACATAAATATTACAATTGACAAGAATAAAATATAAAACACCTCAAATAACTTGAATTTGAAAATTACATTAACATTTTAGAACCTCTGTAAGTTTCAGAATTATAAAATCTACTTCTGTTTCTTACAGTCGATGAATTTCATACATTGTGTAAAACGGAAGAGGATTATCTAAAATATATAATACGGATTATACGAATGAATACACGATTTTGCACTTTTGATAAATTTTTTTCTTTGAAAAAAAAACAACACGTTGCTAACAAAAAGATTTAAATACTTGCTTGCAATGTTGCGCAAAAAATGGTCAACTTTAAGGATAATCCTAGGAATGGAATAAAGGACACATGCAAATTTTATAGACGACGTAGTATGTTGTTTTAAATTAAAATATTAAAATACGACAATTTATATTTTTATTGGAATGTTTATGGCACTTGTGATTATAACTATTTTAGTTATATATATTATATACGTGTTGAAGAAAATAAAGATTTTGACATTGAAAATAAAATTAGAAAATTATTGGAATACCAAACATTTCCACATACAATCTTATATCATATCCACTTGTAGTTTACCATGGTTTACACCTAATTAAGAGCTTCAATAAGGACCATCCAAAGTACACTGATACCTCAGTATCTACTAACAAAATGATACAAGTGAAGAACAAAATTGCACTAGCTAGACAATTCTAAAAAATCTTTCCTCGATCCAACTCTATTTATTCCAAAACCTCACATGTGCAAATAATAAATAATGCCCTCAGTTCAAAAAAGTGTCATACATATTGCACACAAGGTCTGCACCTTTTTGCGTCAACAACAAGGGTCTACGCCCCCCAGAATTCCTTTCAAATCAAATAAACTTGTGTAATAGTTCGGAAAACAAGCACTAATCCCTGATCAGAGGTACTCGACAATGCTATTGATGTCTTTTACGGATCACCTGGCCCAGAGGAAAAGGTACTTGGGGTTAAATTATAAAAGACACATTTTAGGAACAAAATGTGATAATAACTAAATGAAATATATGTAATAAAAATAACTAGATGAAAATTATTATACTATTTACTATTTTAATTTTTTCGTTTTATTATATTGGCCATGAAGGTGACAACCTTCAGGGCATTAAGCTTTACACGGAATGGTTGCTACCCCTGGTAGAGAGGGTAGCGGAGTATTTCAATTGAACTAATTGTTCACTTCTAAAAGTAAAGTCCGCGAAACAACTTGTATAATAAATAACCAATAAATATATCTTCTTTCATTATAACTTAGTAACAAATCAGTGATTGTAGTTAGAACTGCAACAAATACATAATACATATATACAAACAAATCAGTGTTTAATACAGTCCACAGCTACAAGGGTTAAATTATAACCCAACCCAATCGAAGAAGAGTTTTAATAAATTTCATAACTACGTTGAATTGCTTTATACCTAAAAAAATATAAAATCTAGTCTTAATAGGAAATTTGGTTAGTACGATTTAAACAGAAATTATTTTTACATTTCTATTCCAATTATTTATATATTTAATAATTAGTCTCCTGTCACAATAAGAACTACATCTTAGGTTTGTCATATAACACCTAGCTTCCTCTGACATCAATTATCATCAAAAAAGCCAAAAATAAAAGTCACAAAGTATAATCCTGCCAATTTAGCATATGTTGACAAATGGACCCATATGTACCTATACACAATTTTAATTAATTAATAATAATTTATTAGATTTTGTTAAAAAAAATATGAATATAAATTTATAATCATAATCGAAATCTAAATAACTGGGTAAAAACTCTTACCACGTGTTTCGGGATTGTTTTAAATGATTTTTTTTAACATTTTTACTTATGGATAGTAGGGGCAGTACAATAATTGATACGATTAAAAGAAAATACTATTGGAATGATTAATTAAGAAAATTAAATAAAATATTCTGATAGATATATTATAAATTGTTTCAAACACACAACGCTATATATAGTTGTGTTGTAAATATTACTATCTACAAAAAAATTTTACTTAAAAAAATAAAAAAAAAAATCTGGAGATAAAAACAAATAGTACTACAAACATCCAATTATCTGCCAATATCTTTTTGCAACAAATAATTTCCCCAAAACTTCAATTGCTCAGATTTCAATCGCCAATTCACCTTATCGCCTTTATTAATTCAGCATTCCTAATTTTATTCCAAGGACCCCCAAATAATCTGACTGAAGCAATTTCGTGGCATCGTTTTACAAAATATTCATCCCCTTCGTTATCTGCATCATCCCTCTAAAAAACACTACATGGAACCTAATAAATCAAGAACCCACCCTTTCGATTATGAAAAGCACGTCCAATTAAATAATACCCTTGAGGCTAATTAGTGTCAAAACTATCGAAAAATAACATATGTTCATTAAAAAATCACGCTGATAAATGGTAAAAATAAAAAATTGATTTATCCCTTTTTTGAAAAAAAATTGTATATATTTTTATGTTCAGACTCCCCAAATAAGGAGTTAAAGTTTTTGCAAAAAATCTGACTTGCTAATTTAAAAAAATATTTATATGATTTAAAAATTAATTCGTTACTGTTGCCATTCAAATTGAAAAAAAAAACAGATCCCAAAAACTTATAGTAACAAAAACAAGCAGCATTAATTATTCTAAACGTTTTTTAGCTATAAATTATCATACAATGTATTATTTTTATTTACATATTCGGATTTGTAAATATTAATATTTCCCACATGTTATTTCAGGTCAAAACGTTGAAGTGATTTAGGTAATACAACTTTGTAATCATCTAAATAAATAAAGACATAGACATATTTATATTTATATAAATTTATGAAAAAAAGACCTGGAACTTATAAACAATTTCATGTCTCTTATATTTTTTGGTTTAAGAGTTGTTGTGTAATCTCTAATCCTTAAACAATATCCTTTATGATCCTTTAAGTGGGCAAAACTAATCATTTTTGATTACAGGATGAATCAGGAGGAGAATCTGAACAATGTAATTTAATGAAAAGGATTTAGATCCTATAAGGGTTTTTAGGGATGAACTTGTATCTCTTTTATGGGGGTGAAGTTCATACCTTTCTGCACATTTTTAATTTGGCGTAAGGTAGCACAATAGATCTTTGATTAAAAGAATGAAATTAAAATTTTCGAGTAAAACAGTAGTAATTTAATGAAGTATTTAATTTCATCTGTTCAGGTAAATTTCAGTCATATTTTTTGTAACCTAATGCATCTCCTGTTCTGATATGTATCTACCTAACACCTGAAATTTTTTGATAGCGATTTAGGTATTTTAGGAAGTACTCTAGATTTATCTTTTATCGCAAAATCATGTGACATTTTTCCCTAAATCTGTTTTGTCATATTGTATTCTGTTTTAGATTTGTAGGTGATCGTGCGTACAAATCTCTTTTGTTAAAATCACTATTTTGGGACGATAGTGCCAAAGATAAAATGAAATGTTTGTGAGAAAATGACAATCTGTGTCTGAAATATTTTGAAGATGGATAATAGATAGATTGATATTTGGAAATATTTAAACACATTTTCTGTACATTTTAAGCAAAATATGCTTGAAATATACAGAAACATCTGCAATTGGTAATTAACAATTAGTATAATTTATAGGTGTGATTTCCTTTAATCCTTAGAACAGATTATGATCCATAATTATTTAATTAAATATTCTTGTTATGGTAGATATTTACAACAACCGAGTCACAGAATATCTGTCTCAAAGATAAAATTATTTTTATTATGTTTCTACATTTAAACGTAATCAAAAATTTAAAAGGACACTTTTAAAAACGCATTCTTTGGACTTTTAAACAGTAATTTTAAACCTATGTCAACACGTAAATTCACGAACGCCAATTTCGTCATCATCACCTGTATAAAAATCAGAGTATATGAATATCATATATACAAATTGAAATGTTTTTTCTTATGAAATGTAATATATCGGATGAGAGTATCAGCTTTTATATGTTCCTGATATGTTTTTATTCTAAATTCTGTGAGCGAACGAATTCATATGGATATTTAATATGATAACAAGATCTGAAATATGTAACTATTTTTACACTTTATTATTATAATTATAAAGTGTATTTATAATATATAAGTAAAAAATTGTATCGATCCTCTTTATATTGTTTTCCAAATAATTGTGGCAAAATTAGCATGAAATTTTTAATATATTTAGTCTTTAAAAAAATCATGCCTATTTGGTTTTTATGACTTGAATAAAATAAATTAAATAAAAATATGTATAAAGTGATCAAACCGTTGTAATATTGTTAATAATTTAGGAAATAGCGGATAAATTCGTGGATAATAAAATAATATAATTTTATATAAATTGTCAAAATTTTCAATATATTTAGTCGTAAAAAAAATATCAGACTTATTTGGTTTTCATGATTTAAATAAAATAAATTAATTTAAAATATGTATAGAATGACAGAATCGTTAAAATATTGTTAATAATTTAGATAATAGCAGTTAAATTCATAGATGATTGATAAAATAATATTACTAGGGAAGCCAGTCAAATTTCCATTAATAATGCTCAAGATTATTCGAAATATTTTTATAAAACTTCAAGAGAAATAGTATTGTGATAGTGAGAAAAAATTGAAACAATTTTTTTTTCAAAAGCAATTATTTTGTTAAAACAAGCTGAAAGTTCTTTGAATCATTCAAATCGCACGCAATGAATCATTCAAATCTCAAAAACTGCCATTTTTGCACCGTTAGCTCAGTATCTTCGAAATGGCTGGACCTGCCTTTGCCAAAAACTAATCACCTCTCCCAATCATTACAAATTCAATGTTTTTTAGATCATTCAAATCGGATACTCCGTTCTTTCAAAAACTCGATTTGTATTTTCTGCATTCTTTGCACCGTATCTCCGAAAGGGCTGGACCTGCCTTTGCCAAAAACTAATCAGCACATCTCCCTATTAATATAAATCGAATGTTTTTTGAAACATTCAAATCGGTTGATCCGTGCGCCCGAAAATTTGTATCCAGACATACTTATACACACACACACATCTATTTTTTCTGAGGTATGCCAAAATGTTCAGAAACCGTCAAAACGTGAAGAAATGTAAAAAAAATTCAATTTCGATTTTTTGACGATTACAATAACTTTAAGGGAAGTTAATAAATAAAATGAATAGTCAAAAAGTAGAAAAATGTTAAATTTTATGAATAACGGTATAAAAAATTTGATCAGATATAATCAGAAAGTAGTAGTAGTGGAAATTAAATATATGGGTACATTTAATTTTATTTATACAGAAGCATTTTTTTTCATAATATTTAATTTGTACGAAATAATTTGTACTAAATGAATTTCAAGTTAGTCCAATAGGTATTTATATCAAGGAAGATTAGATGAGTCTCGTCGAGATCGTGAAAAAGTTGCTATAAATTATGAAAAATCAAATTTTGAGATTTCACATGAATATGGTATTAATTTTCATTAGCAATACTTGTGCCTAAATAAATTATTAGATTTATTTAGGCACACTATTAGATATTAAAATAATTAATATAAAATCTCAAAATGTGTGTGATTTATAGTAATTCAACACTATATGTCGCGATCTTTCAGCCAGATATTTCGAATAATCTCAGAGCTCCTCCCCAAAGTTCCATCCCTTGCATTGGTCCATCGATCGGTGTCGAGGGCGTGCCATCAAAACTACCCCTGTAAGCTCCGAGAGCTTTTGTAATACGACCCTGACGAAAGCTCAGTACTGATAAAATAGCATTTGTACTGGAAACCGGATTTAGGAATTTTAGCACGCTGAATGAATATTTTATATGATTTCAAAAATATATCTTATTACGATTAGTCAAATTCTAAATATGAAGACAGTTGTAAATTAATTCTATTAGTCACAAAAATATTATTTACCGATTTATTGCAATGTATCATAGAGTTCAAATGTAATGTACTTGTCATAATTAAATGACGCATTGAAAACTGAGTCGCAAATTCATCAATCGGGCACAATTCATAAAAATTTTTATTAGTAAATAGAATTGAATAGAATATTTATTTACAAAAAAAAACAACAACATTTGTCATAAAATATACAAGAAAATATTATAATGAAAAATATGTGTGGAATAGAAACAAGAGGTAAAACTGTATCATTTCTAATTATTTCTAGTTCAAGTATTATGTCACGTTTCATTTTACATATTATATTTTTCCCGAATTAAGCTTTTTTAGAATAGCAAGAATACAATGAACTCAGAATTCGAAACGTGTGTTCTATTGTAATGTGAGACCGAAAAATGCATGTAATTTTACACTATTTACGCGCAAAAGACAAAACTCATAAAACATTTCATATATATTTGCATTACTTCTCAAGAAAAGATCTCAAGATTTTATGAGAACCGATTCGAAATTCTTATATCAGCAAATTACAAATTTATAGAAGAATTTTATTTGATATTTTGTTCTGGGAATAATTTGTGATATATGATATTGTTTTGTTTACACTTTCCTGGTGCGCTCAGATTTTAATGATATTGGAAAAAATAATTTAACTAACTAATGCAAAACTAATGCAAAAAAACTATGTTTTTGTTAATTTTAGGCATTTTAGTTTTTAAAAAAATCGATAAAATCTCGCAAAGTTACCTCACTACATAACAGTTGCTAGAAAAATGTATGATTTATTCTTTTTTTTAAAACGTTACAAGATTTCCCTTAACCGACCTAATCAACAAAAAACCTAATTAATTTATAAGTACACCAAATTGGTGTGGGCATTATAATATGAGAAACTATTACAGATTATTAAATTTTGTACTATTTTCTTTATTACAAGTTATGGAAAAACAAATACTGTATTTTCGAAAAGCGCAATTTTCGAAAATTGAAATTTCAATTTCAATTAATTTTTATATTTGAATCTCTTTTCTTAGGACTACAATATTTTGTTATGTTGATTTAGACCAGGTGTACCTGGTGATAAAAGGCCTATTATTATATAAATTTTCATTAAAATTGACATTTTTTTAATATTCTTCTTTGATGTTACCATTGTTCTTTGTCTAAAACTAATCAGCACGATTTCCAAACAATATCTTTCGAATAGTTTTGGAATTTTTAAATTAGATTCAGGATGTTTGGTTAAACGTATACAAAAAAATTGCAAATCCTGCAAATTCTAAAATATGGCTCAGCTAATCATATCAAAAAACTAACCATCGAGAGTGCTTTAATATCATTAAATGGCTTTTAAAATTTTGAAATTGATCAAGCCGTTTTTAAGAAAACGTCGATGATAGATCTAATTTTGACTGACGTCAAAAAACGCTGTAATATTTTAATAAGTTTTCCTAAAATCGGTTCACGCACACGGTTTTGAAATCGGTTCAGCAGTTTTTTTAGTAAATATCGACAAAAGGCTAAAAATTGGCTCACACACATCCATACATATACACACATTTTCCAAATTTAATCTCAATCGATTCAGAATGCCTTGAAACGTTGAGAAAACATAAAATTGGAAATTTCTCGCTAAAAACAAACTTCTCCTTCGGGGGTTAAGAAAAATTAAGTATAATATAAGAGATTAATATTTAAACTAGTGGTGTGTATGGCATCGTGCCTTAAGGCAAATTGCTGGAACTTCCCGTACCGTAACGAAATGTTCGAGGAATATTAAATGTTTTCAAATAGATTATTGTAACATTGTCAAATATTTATAAGAATTATATAAACTGAATTGCAAAGTTGAAAATATTTGTTTGAAGTATATTAGAACTTAAATCAAAATTACAATTAAAATCTGAATTATTTTTGATATAAAAAAAAATTAAAAATTTAAATTAAAAAAAAAACATTTTTTTCAAAAGCAATTATTTTGTTGAAACAAGCAGAAAGTTCTTTGCATCATTCAAATCGGACGCTTGGTTCTCTCAGAAACTGCCATTTTCTTGCACATTTAGCTCTGTATCTCTGAAACCGCTGGACCTGCCTTTGGCAAAAACTAATCACCACTTTTCCCCGTCATTACAAATTGAATGTTTTTTAGATCATGCAAATCGGATGCTCCGTTTTCTCAAAATCTCGATTTTTATTTTCTGCACTCTTTGCTCCGTTTCTCCGAAACGGGTGGACCTATCTTTGCGAAAAACTAATCAGCACATCTCCCTATCAATAGGAATCGACTGTTCTTTTAACCATTCCAATCGGTTGATCCGTGCGCCCGAAAACGTGAACAAAAAAATGCACACACACACATCCATTTATTCTGAGGTATGCCAAAATGTTCAGAAACTGTCAAAACGTCGATAAATGTAAAAATTTTCAATTTCGGTTTTTGGACGATTACAATAACTTACCCTACGGCAAGTTAATTAAAATTATATAACGTATCAGTATAGAGTAGCATAATCGTAATAATAGATAATAGAGTCGGAAAAAATTTTTAGTATTTGGTAATAATACGTATTTGGTATAATAGTCTGGTTTATCAAAACGACTAAAATAATTATTTATATTATAAATGTAACTGTTAAAATAAAAACTAATTAAAATCTTTTAAGATTAAAAGTAGTCGATAAAAGTTTTCTTCGTATTACAAGGTAAATAATGTTTTATATCTATAAATAGCATTTTTTTAAACTTTTTTTCAGAGCCTCCAAAACCGATACACTTGCCTTCCCAAAAATTTAATCAGTTTTTCATTTTTTGGATGAAAAATTGTATCCAAATATGATACATGCATAATGCATATATTTTTTATAACGTATTCCAAAAGTTCAGAACGTAAAATTAGGCAAAAAAAATCATCTTGGATGTTTTTGCTATCACCATACTAAACTCTATGGGAAGTTAATAAGGAATTGATATTTCAATGATTATTGAAACTAAGCGTTTTGAATTAACACAAAATCACGAACTATCCAAAAGTAGAGACAAACCCAGTAATATAGTGGTAGGGACATATGATTGAGCATGAGGTGAATCATAACACCAAAATGTTTAAAAGTAATAGTAATTAAAACCCAAAATAACCGATTGATCATCGGTTGATTGAGTACAATCATAGCACAATTGTTCATTTTGTATATTACAAATCATAACAGCCCTCTCGGTCCGCCCATTTTTCCGAGGCGAAATCATCGCACGGCGTGCAACCCGGCGCAGTGCGTCTAGAAACGTCGAACCGAGAAGATAGCCGATATAAGGGCCTAAGCCAAAAACGACTTATTTGGGGACTCCCTTGGAATAATAAAAATTCATAATAATAAAATTACCATTGAAATATAATATTATTTTATACAACCAAATAGACATATTTATAAAAAGTGATTTTAGTGTAAATATCAATACTTTTAATCAGCAAGGTTTTACATAGTTACATGTGCAATAGTGAAGTTTGTGATTTTGTGAATAGGTAGAAGTAACAACAAATGTGTAGTCTAGAAATTCAAAATTCACTTTTATTTTTCAGAGAGTCAAAAATACGCAATGCAATATATTTGAAATGTTTTCTCCGATAAGCTAAATGTGCTGTAGGTGTTACACAAATTTTTGTTGATAATATTTAACTGGTTTGATCACTCACATATATTCAGATATATTATTCATAAGTATAATATCGGTTACTTAAACTTTTAGTACGTACTCTTATCGATGTGTAATAAAAGTATAATAAACAAATAAGCTTTTAGTAGTTCCATGGTCGATTAAAATTCTATTGACATGATTAATAATAAATACCTTCAATAACGTAGTGAAATGTGGACAATAAAAACAAATTAGTTTTAGTTCTTATTACAATTATATTACATTTACCATGGATGCAAATAAGCCACCTCTACTAAGTAATATGACAACAAATTCATCCCCCGAACGCCTAGTAGAATCAAATGCTTCAAGTGAAGAAAATGGAAACCTAAACATCAACCCCAACATGAATTATTACGAACAACAACCGAATATAAATGTTTTATTCGCCCAAAACGCCAACAGAAATTTATACGCCAACAAACGAAGCTCCAGCGAATTCACAGACGATTTTTACAACACCAATAAAAGCTTCATGTTTTGTACCAAATACCAAAAAAACGATCCTTACTATATGACAAATACCGTCGAAGACCGCGGAAAAACCTTAAATTTATCCAACGACTTCTTCTCCAAGTGCGAGACGATGGAGCCGAAACCGATTTCGCAGACTTTGGAAAGCACAGGGCCGTCGGCGAGGTTGGCGGAAAATCGGGAAAATTCGGTGCCTTTATATACTCCTTCGACGGGACAGGGGGATGGAAATAGGAAATTAGTTAGTTTTAGTACGGAACAAATTCAATGCATGTGCGAAGCTTTGCAGCAACGCGGAGATTTGGAGAGACTTGCGACTTTTTTGTGGAGCTTGCCGCCTACGGAACTTCTTCGGGGGAACGAGAGCGTTTTGAGGTAAAAATCAAATCTTGGAAAAAATAATTTATATTTTATATACTTATTTGCATAGTTTATATTTTATATACTATGTAGAATATTCTTACTTATTTTAATCATTATACTTAATTGCATAGTTTATATTTTATATACTATTTAGAATATTCTTACTTATTTTAATCATTATACTTAATTACATAGTTTATATTTTATATACTATGTAGAATATTCTTACTTATTTTATTCATTATATTTATAATAATTGCAGCAATAGTATATATTATCCCCAGATATCTCCATTTTTTTAACGTTTTATTTTAGATTGTATGGCCATATTTTAAATCTTCGAGTAAGAGATTCCTCACTCAATTCGTTTAAATGTTTGTTTGTGCGACCTGATAATTTTTCGTGGTATTTTTTACTTTTTTTATTTAGTTATTATTTACAAGTCTTTATTCTATGTATTATATATATATAGATATATTAGGGTGGTCCTTAATATGAACGTTTTAGAATTTCCTTGCTCCCAAGGGTTCAAATTATTCCAAATTGATAAAAAATAATTCTCTGGAAGTTTTAGCTCTTAATATTGCCTTTTAGATAGAGCGCAATTCCATCAAAGTTTTGTATGAAAATAGCATAAAAAATTTT
Organism: Ctenocephalides felis; assembly: GCF_003426905.1. Taxonomy (NCBI): domain Eukaryota; kingdom Metazoa; phylum Arthropoda; class Insecta; order Siphonaptera; family Pulicidae; genus Ctenocephalides; species Ctenocephalides felis. The sequence goes on along the minus strand of NW_020539724.1, from coordinate 13,520,939 downwards.
AAAAATTTCGCAGGGCGTCGAATTTTCAATAAAAAATGACACGAATTTTCACTTTTAATTTATTTGTCGCTAAGTCATACATAATATTTTTTTTAATTTTCAAAATTTTTTCCATGCTATTTCCATACGAAGTTTTAATTGAATTGCGCACTATCTAAAAGTTAATATTAAGAGGTAAAACTATCAGAGAATTGTTTTTTATCAATTTGGAACCATTTGAGCCCTTGGGAGCAAGGAAATTCGAAAATGTCCATATTAAGGACACACATATATATATATATATATATATATATATATATATATATATATTAACAAAGTCTAATAATCGGGCATAACATCAATAAAAAACATGAATTTCTTTCAAAAATTTATTTTAAATCCATACGTTTCGGCTATAATCCTAGCCTTCATTCAGTGAAAAATTAGTTGATCTTAGTGTTAATTTGGAAAACTTTAGTAATCCATGGTATTAGGATATGGTAATGCACTACACTATGTATTATAAACATTAACTTGAAATTACACAATATTTTCACAAAATACTGATTTGAAAAAATCACAAATGGATAGTGTGTTATTCGTAGTCTACGAATAACACACTATCCATTTGTGATTTTTTCAAATCAGTATTTTGTGAAAATATTGTGTAATTTCAAGTTAATGTTTATAATACATAGTGTAGTGCATTACCATATCCTAATACCATGGATTACTAAAGTTTTCCAAATTAACACTAAGATCAACTAATTTTTCACTGAATGAAGGCTAGGATTATAGCCGAAACGTATGGATTTAAAATAAATTTTTGAAAGAAATTCATGTTTTTTATTGATGTTATGCCCGATTATTAGACTTTGTTAATACATATGTCAACATCAAATTCAGAATCATACAAAATATATATATATATATATATATATATATATATATATATATATATATATAAGTATGTATTAACGAGTTAAAAAATGAATTAATAATTACAATTCTATATTTAAACGTTTCGACACTTGATACGTCTCATTATTAAACAAACTACATGAACTATTTAATATTTCATTTTAATCTAATATTTAATATTTATTTATTAAGAAATTATTTATTAACACCAAAACATAAAGACAATTATAAAAAAAATTAACTTATTTTTATATATTATCATCCTATTTATTATAACTATCATAAAAATGATAACATCCGAAGTTTCTTGAAATAATATATATTTTTTTTGTTATGATTTATTTTTGCTAATCAAGACTTTTATGTCTTATTTTGACATAATGATACTTAATCAATGATTACTGAAATCAAAATCACTTTGAGTTGATTAAAATTTCATATTAATTCTGTGTTTTACTCATTCTGGTCCGATTTGCTGAATGATGGCACATATAAATTGTCGAAACGTTTGAATAAATAATTGTAAATAATTCATTTTTTAATTCGACGAATTGGCCAAGTAAGGATATCAAATATGTTTGAAAAAAAAAAGGTTACAATTTTTTTAATAGATATATAATCCTTTTATATCTGAATGCAATTCTAAATCGTCATTTTTATTTAAATATTTAAAATTTAAATTCAAATCTTTAAGAAGTTGCCAAATTTTTATTTAAATCTTAAATAATTTGTCAAAAATTCTCATATTAGCTCTAAAACATCAGTTGCTCTTGAAATTCATTCGATCATTTTTAAAATTGAATTGGGATTATTGTTGAGTTATAATTAATTATTTGTTCTAAAATTTGAAATTGAGATTTAACAGTAGAACAAGATATTATAATATTAAGTAAAATTATTAGATATTTAATTTTTGTAACCCTGTTAAATATTCCATTAACATTCGACAATCAGCTTAGTTAGGAAATAAAATAAATTAATGAATAAATAAGTAAATTTCCTATTTTTTTTTAAATTTGTTTCTTTTCATCTTACATAAAAAACATAGCAATTTTGATAACCTATGTAAATTATCCAATTAAAGTTCTGAAATGTACCTAGTACTTTTAGTAGCCCTTTGTAATTTTAATAAACTAAATTAAATTTAGTCTGATAAAGTTTTTTTTTTAATAATAAATTATAATAGTAATAATAATATTTATAATTATAAATTGAGAAAGTGATATGAAGCTTTATTTTTTTTTTTAAATATATTATAAATAAAGAAAAAAAGAGTAAGATTAGTGCATAAAAAATATTCGAATTAGCTGTGTTTTTTATGTAAGGATAATTAGGTAAAAAGAAGTCTTATGAAAACAAATTAAAAAAAAAATAGAAAATTTACTTATTTATTTATTTCATTATTTCTAATAATTTTACTTGATATTATAATATCTTGTTCTGCTCTTAAATCTCGATTTCAAATTTTAGAACAAATAATAAATTATTATAACTCAACAAGTAATAATTCCAATTCAATTTTAAAAACGATCGAATGAATTTCAAGAGCAACTAGTGTTATGAGAATTTTTGGCAAATTATTTAAGGTTTAAACAAAAATTTGGCATTTTTTTAAAAAAAATTAAATATTTTGTATCTATTCGGCCCTGTTACTTCCCCTCGAATCTTTAAATTTTAATTACAAGTATTGTATTTCGTCCACAAGTTCCCGTATTTTACTAAAAATCCTTCCTCTGGGCATTTCGCAAAGGTCCTAACGTTTTTCTATTTATTCTATTGAAATATATATATATTTGTCATTTCGGCAGGGCCAGGGCTTCTGTGGCTTTCCACAGGGGCGTCTTTCATGAATTATACTCTATACTTGAGGCTCACACATTTGATTCAAGATATCACGCCGAATTGCAAACATTGTGGTTCAGGGCACATTACAGGGAAGCGGAAAAAGTACGAGGAAGACCCTTAGGTAAATGGGATAGATTATTTATTTTATTGTTATTGGGATAGATTATTTATTTATAATTTTAATTGTTATTAGATTATTTAAATACTTAGTTTAACCATAACTCCGCAATTCGTCGATATAGCGGTGATATGAAATATTATTAAGTTTTGGACAGTACATGGAAAACTGATATCAAACAGTAGCATATATATGATCATTTAACTAAGAAATCTTATATATAAAAATGAATCGCAATATGTGTTGATAAGCGCATAACTCAACAACGCCTGGACCAATTTGGCTAATTCTTTTTTTAAAATGTTCCTTGAAGTCCAATGATGGTTCTTACGGCGAGAAAGAATCAAATAATTGCCGGGAAACCCCTAAGAACAGCCTTTTTCTTCTTCTCATACAAACGTTTTCTAACTAAAACGTATAATCAATTTGAGCTTTATTGTTATTATATAAAGTTGATATTAAATTACAAGCACTCACTGTATACTCCTCCTAAACGATTATTTAAATTTTGATAAATCTTTCTGAAGTTTGTTAAGGAAATTTTCTAGGATGTATGTGATTTTAAAGTACTGGGATTTATGTGCAATATTGTAGAAATTAATGAAAAAAATTGTAAAAAACGACGTGTCATTGTTTGCATTGAAAACAAATGAAAACTATCATCTGCCAAAAATTTCAATTTACTTATGAACCTAGACAATATTAGAATATGTATAATAAACTTATGATTATGAATAAGAAAAATGAAATGTCTACATTATTATTGCCAAAAAGCAGCTGAGCTGTGATAGAAATTAAAATAATATAAAATACAGTATATATATTAGGGTGGTCCTTAAAATGGTCATTTTCGAATTTCCTTGCTCCCAGGGGCTCAAATGGTTCCAAATAGATAAAAAACAATTCTCTGAAAGTTTTAGCTCTTAATATTAACGTTTAGATAGAGCGCAATTCAATCAAAGTTTTGTATGGAAATAGCATGGAAAAATTTTCAAAAATTTTAAAAATGTTTTTTAGATGTAATTTAGCAAACAAATGAATGAATAGAACTCATTCATTTGTCGCTAAGTTACATCTAAAACATTTTTTTTTAATTTTCAAAATTTTTTCCATGCTCTTTCCATACAAACTTTGATTGAATTGCGCTCTATCTAAACGTTAATATTAAGAGCTAAAACTTTTTGAGAATTGTTTTTTATCTATTTGGAACCATTTGAGCCCCTGGGAGCAAGAAAATTCGAAAAGACCATTTTAAGGACCACCCTAATATATATGTATGGTAGATTGAATGATACATATATGAACAGGATATGACAAATTAATTCACTTAAAATATGAAATTAAGTATTAATCAGGGCCGGTCCTGCCTTTAATGCAATGCATGCAAAAAATACGAGCGCACGCCTTAGGGGGCGTCAACATAAAATTCGGATATTAAATTTTCAATATAGTTTTTTTTTCAATATATAATTTCTTAATATTTCTAGTTTCTTAATATTTGTTACCGATTATATATATACTTTATTAGATTGTTTTTTTATTACCTAAGCAAACAGTTTTGTATTTTAAAGCTCTATAAGCCTTAATTGACAAAATAATAAATAAAGATAAAAAAAATTATATAGTCTTACGTTTTTACAATTAATTATACCTGTTAAAGTAATGACTAGCTGATTGTTTAGATATTTTCGTATTATCTTACCTTTTCCCCAAATAGCGAAAAATATAAGCGCAATACTTGATGTGGATGCTATAGCATTCATCGTATATAACGATTAAAATATGATAATATGACTTCCCCTAAAACGATGTTTAATCAAATTTCCGATCTCACAACCAATTTAAAGATGAAATGACTCAATTTTTGTTGAAAATATATCATCAGTGTTCTAAATTCTAATGAAATATAGTAAATATATAAATTCCAATAAAAATATAATAAATATATAGGTCAACTATTTGAAAGTTGTCTTCTAACAGTAATTTGTTAAATAATAACTAACAAAAAAAAAATCGAAATATTAACATATAATAAGAGGCAGATTAGAATCAATAAGCAAATTAAAAATATAGACGTTTTTGGGGTGTTCTTTTTAAAACAAATATTTTACATGTATGTTACTTCTCAAATAATCAGTTTTCAAAAATTAGATAAGAAGGGTTTTGTTAAACATTTTAACATGTTTAGTTAAAAAATATTTAGTAATATTTCTTCATTCAACATATTTAGTAATATAATCAAAAAATCTGTTACATAATTATAAATTTTTTTTTCAAAATATTGTCAAATGTTTAAAATAATTTTATTATTATTTATTTTTTATCATATAGTAATTTTTACACCTGTTCTAAAATGGATAAGAAGTAAAACTGCAGGATTAAAAAAAATTATATTAAAAATACAAAATCTTCTGACCATTGATAAAATCTTGAAAAATTTAATTTTAACATTTTTTATTAATAGACCTAAGTTTGTTGTAGTTGTATCCCACATAAATATGAACTTATATAAATATTAATTATAAATATTTCCTTTCATATTAATTATTTCATATCAATTACAGGTGCTGTTGACAAATATCGATTGCGTAAAAAATATCCTTTGCCAAAAACTATTTGGGACGGCGAAGAAACTGTCTATTGTTTCAAAGAAAAAAGTAGGAATGCTTTGAAAGATTGCTACGACCGTAACAGGTAATAATATATAATTTAAAAAAATAATTATCAAAAAAATTACATTGTAATTAACCCATCTACTGATTATGTAAATTATTTCTGGTGGTAATAAACGATACCTTAAAATGTAAAAAGTCTGATTCTTTTGGTCGATATGAAAAATATAATTTCAATATTTTTTTATCATTATCCTGTTTAATTCCAAATATTTCAATTATAATGAGGTCAGGCTTTTGTATGACGAAGTGCGTTCAGAAATTCGAGGACGAATTGTTATTTCAGTTTTTGAAATAGGATACACCGTGTCGCCTCGTAAAGCATTTTTATGTTCCCTATTCCTTGGCGATTGTTTGTGTTATAAATATTACAGATTAAAAAACAGATTGTTATTTAATTCAGGATAATGAACCACAATCCAACTGTAAACTATCCTATGATTTTTTTACCTTGAACCTATCTCGAGTACATTATGAGATAACTATGAACGACGACTAGGATTTATCTAGACAACGGGTTCTCAATTTAAATTTAATTAAAACTGCAAATATTTTTTTAATTATTATTATTAATGAATTCTAATAAAAAAGAATCAAATCATAGATATAACTAATGCAAAATATTAACAACGTTTTCGAAGTTTTTGTGTCAGTTACTTCATAAGCAATTCGTGGTCAATAAATAATGTTATATGGTTTCATAATAAGTAATAGTACTATTGTTTATTAAATTATTTTTTAAAAATATATATTTTTTCCACTGGGATTTAAAAATACATCAAAATCCATTATAGTAGATTACTGTAATTTTTAAGCTCTTTAAAGTAAAATATTAATAAAATCATTTAGCAATCCTACAAACTAACGTTTGATTTGAATCGATTGATTAGAAGTAACTAATTTATGTTAATTTGTAAATTTTTTTAAAAAAAAATGTATTTTTGTAGATATCCAACACCTGATGAAAAGAAAGCTTTAGCCAAAAGAACTGGTTTGACTTTAACACAAGTTTCAAATTGGTTTAAAAATCGGAGACAGAGAGATCGAACGCCACAACATAGATCGTAAGTTTTTTTTCTATATTTTTTTATTAAATTAATTATTTTAATTCTTTAACTTCCGTATGCTAGGTTATAGTAACCTCAAAAAATCGAAAATGAAAAATTTTATATATCTTCACGTTTCAAAAGTTTCTGAACATTTTGGCATACCCTAGAAAAAATGGATGTATGTGTGTGTGTGTGCGTGACAAATTTTCGTCGACGATTTCGGGAACACCGACCAACCGATTTGAATGGTTCAAAAAGCATTCGATTCCTATTGACAGGAAGATGTGCTGATTACTTTTTGGCAATGGCAGGTCTAGCCGTTTTGAGAATACGGGACAAAAAGTGACAAAAACGGTAACTCAGGTTTTAAGAGAACGGAGCGTCCGATTTTAAAAATTCAAAAAACATTTTACTTGTATTTACAAGATGAAGAACTGATTAAATTTTTGAAAAGGCAGGTCCAGCGGTTAAGGACTCTCATTAAAAATAAGTTAAAGAAATGTCATTTGGCGGTCACAAATGTTTATTGGACATATGCACATCAAGTTACTAAATATCTTATAGAGATTTTAATAATGTGTACACATTTTGTGTAATTTTTTTGGGTTTCGTACCAAGATTTCTAATTACGGTACGGGAAGTTCCAGCAATTTGCCTTAAGGCACGATGCCATGCGCTCCACTAGTTATTTTTTATAATCTATAAGTTTTTATATTTTATAATTTATAAGTTAGGTCTAGTTACAGTTTTAGTAATCGTAAAAAAACCAAAAATGAAAATTTTTGAGTATCTTTACGTTTCAAATTTTCTGAACAATTTATCATGCCTCAGAAAATAATGATTAATGTGTGTATGTGTGTGTGTTCGTTTGTGTACATTTGGTCGGATACAATTTTTATAAACTGATTAGATTTTTGCGAACAGGTCTAGCACCGAAATGCCATGCACCACTAGTTGGTAGTTTGGTATATAAAAATAGGTTTATATCATTTTCTACAAAACGACCTAAATCTATGACTTAATGAGATATTATTGTTGAAAAATTATATAAATAATCCAAAATAATAATAATCCATCAAGCTAAATGCTGTATTCTATAGGAAGGGTTTTAGTTGAAATTATTCTCCAGAAATTAGTGTTGTAAGATTCCCTTCAATTGAATTTCTGAGCTCTTACTAATTTTCTGGAACCTGGAAACTCTATTTAGTAATTCCATTGCTCTAACCATTAATCCAATGGGTATCCTAATAATTAAATAGTCAACCAATGCAAGTAATATATAATATATACAAATTATCTCTAGAAAAATGTTGTAAGTTTCTCCTAATTGAGTTTATGAGCTTTTAGTAATTTTCTGGACTCATATTTCTAAACCTCTGATTAAAATCCAATTGCTCTAACCATTAAACCGAGTGGTAACAGATTAATTAAATAATAAACCAATGCAAGTAATATATACAAACATTATCTAGAAAAGTGTTGTAAGTTTCTACTAATTGAGTTTATGAGCTTTTAGTAATTTTTTGGACTCATGTTCCTGAACCTCTGATTGAAATCCCATTGCTCTAACCATTGAACTAAAGCAGAACAAAATAATTAAATTCCAAACCAATGTAAGTAATATATCTATATCATTCGATCCAAATTGCGCATCAAAACAACAACTATAAACGGCGCCATCGGCCAGAAAGCGCGGATGTTTGCAAAAAATCAAAAGAGATGACAAAGCTCTATTACCTCAGATCTGGTGGACAGAAGAATCAGTATTTTTTTGACTTCTCGGAAATTTCGCAACTTAATCGAAACGTGTGCCAATTTTGTGGGAAACTACGCGCTCATCTGCGTTTACATGTCGGACAACGTAGATTTCAGAGCTTCGTATTTCACTTATTCAAGCGCTGTGTTTTACAATTGTGCTTCTGCTGACGGAGCGGAAAACGAAACAGATTTTAAATTTTATATTATATACATATATATCATAAAACAAAAGAAGTTAGACAACAACAACTAAAACCATAGCTACACTCTTGCAAATATTTAAAAAAAATCAATCGAAAGCTCTCGATAACCCTTTCAATGACGGTGCGACAAATGACACTAACACTAAACGAAGCCTCATTTCAGATTAACGGCAAAACGTCGGAAAATCTGGTATGAAACAAATAAAGTCACATGTGGAAGGCGGGGAGAATTGATAGAATTTTTAATTTTATATTATACTCGATAACCCGACAGACGTTATCCTGTACCCATGTCCACAATTTTTTAAAATAATATACTAATATTTACCGTTTACCTAAAAATAATATATTTTTTTAAATTACTCTTCACACCAAAATACTTTTATAATATGATCGATGTTAAATGTAGAACTGCTTTAAATAAAATGATGAATCTCAATTCCGACACTATATAGGAAATTGAAGTCTTTTAAACGGTATAACATAACCATAACCATAACATAACACTGGTACTTCATGTTGGATTAAATTAATTTAATTTTTTATTATTTAAGATATCCAAAATTGCATCTTAAACTTCTCCTAATCGATATCGTGAGAGCCGAATTGTATGTATTCATTTTTACTTTACCATTTGTTGTTATAAAGTGAAATTTTTACAAATTTTAAAAATATTGTGGAAAGATTAGTAAAATATGCAAAGAAATTATACATTGAAAAAAAAAACTATATTGAAAATTTATTATCCGAATCTTGTGTTGGCGCCCCCTAAGGCGTGCGCTCGTATTTTTCGCATGCATCGCATTAAAGGAAGGACCGGCCCTGATTAATACTTAATTTCATATTTTAGGTGAATTAATTTGACATATCCTGTTCATATGTGTATCATCCAATCTGCCATACATATACTGTATTCTATATTATTTTAATTTCTGGCACATCTCAGCTGCTTTTTGGCAATAATAACATAGACATTACATTTTTCTTATTCATAATCATAAATTTATTATACATATTCTAATATTGTCTAGGTTCATAAGTAAATTGAAATTGTTGGCAGATGATAGTTTTCATTTGTCTTCAATGCAAACAATGACATGTCGTTTTTAACCATTTTTTCCATTTATTTCTACAATATTGCATATACATCCCAGTTCTTTATAATCATGTGCATCCTAGAAAATTTCTTTAACAAACTTCAGAAAGATTTATCAAAATCCGCATAATCGTTTAGAAGGAGTATACAATGAGTGCTTGTAATTTAATATAAACTTTATATAATAGCAATAAAGCTCAAATTGATTCTACGTTTTAGTTAGAAAACGTTTGTATGAGAAAAGGATAAGAGCAGTTTTTAGGGTTTTCTTGGCAATTATTCGTTTTTTTCTCGCCGTAAGAACCATACTTGGACTTCAACGAACATTTTAAAAAAAGAATTAGCCAAATTGGTCTAGGCGCTTACCAACACATTTTGCGATTCATTTTCATATATAAGAAGATATAAGATACGTACACATTATAATGTTTTTATCTTTATCTCATCAATTTCTCATTTAAAGGTATCACTGAGAATTTTAAAACGTTGGTCTAGATAGGTTCGCAAAATTAATGAAATGCTCTTGATCGTTATAGATTTACTATTTCGTAATTGATGCGGATCAGTAAATATTTCTCATAAAATAAAAAATATTCGTCATAAACTATGTGTATTGTACACACACTGATATGCTCGTTTCCATTTGTTTTGACTAACAATATAAGTTTTCGAATGCCACGCGAAAGGAACATCATATTATAAACAAGCGAAGCATTTAAATCGTTATTTGCATGTATATATATATATATATATATATATATATATATATATATATATCATACATACATCTACATAAAACACATATGCACAAAAATATAAATGTGTAAAACCTGCAACAATTCTTGTCAATTTTTACACAGACACAAAAAGCTCGATACTACACACGTATATCACAATAAATATTCTAATTATAAAAATGCAAAAAAAAAAAACTAGTACGTATACCCTCAATTATTTCTCCTTCAGGCTGTTCCTGAATAAATAATTAAACCAAAGATTTTTCTCCAATCCATTCCTTCAAGGGTCAAGCGACCTCCTGCCTCCGTTTTGAACCTTTTACCAAATTCCACAAAAAATAATGAACCTGACTCACAAAAGTTGTTACAAGTGCCATATGTGTCATAAAACCGAGTTTTGAAAAAAAAAATCACATTCATCATTTTTATTCGTCAGTACGTGCCTATTGGGACCTCTCGGTACAATGAAAGAAAAAGGAAAAGGTCCGTTGGTCATGGGGTCTTTAAAAGTATATAATGATGACCTCTGGTAGAGTCGGTTAACAATTGGAAGTTCACATGTGGAAGAAGTTAAAGATTTTTAGTAATAGGCAATTTTAAATATAGTTGTTCTTTATATTATTAACTTCCCGTAGGGTAAATTATTGTAATCGTCAAAAAATCGAAATTGAAATTTTTTGCATTTTTCGACGTTTTGAAGGTTTCTGAACGTTTTGAAGGTTCTGAACATATCCTCAGAAAAAAAGGATATGTGTGTGTGTGTATGTATGTATGTATGGATACAATTTTAGTCCACGTTTTCGGGCGCACGAATCAACCGATTTGAATGGTTCAAAACATTTTCGATTCCTATTGATAGGGAAATGTGCTGATTAGTTTTAGGCAAAGGCAGGTCCAGCAGTTACGGAGATAAAAAGCAAAGAGTGCAGAAAATAGAAATCGAGTTTTTGAGCGAACGGAGCATCCAATTTAAATGATCTAAAAAACATTCAATTAGTAATGATTGGGAAAAGTTATTAGTTTTTGGCGAAGGCAAGCCCAGCCATTTCGAAGATACAGAGCTAAATGTGCAAAAAATGGCAGTTTTTGAGAGAACTAAGTGTCCGATTTGAATGATTCAAAGAACTTTCTGCTTGTTTTAACAAAATAATTGATTTCGGAAAAAAAAATGTTTCAAAATTCTTTTTGTTTTGGCAAAATTTTTTTTTTTGTATATCGAAAATAATTCAGATTTTATTTTTAATTCTGACTAAAATTCTGATATACTTTAAACAAATAATTTCAACTTTGCAATTTAGTTTATATAATTCTTATAAATATTAGACAATTTTACAAAATTTATAATAGTCTATCTGAAAACATTCAATATTCCTCAAACATTTCGTTACGGTACGGGAAGTTCCAGCAATTTGCCTTAAGGCACGATGCCATACACCCCACTAATTAAGGTTGGTGTAATTTACCAATAGATTCATTTTGATAAATATAAAAAAACTAATTAAATAACTTAAATAATTAATTTATAAATATATATTTTCCAGCTCTCTGTCTATATAAATTAAATGCATTCTCAATCCTCATATTCTTTTTTCTCAGAAGTCATTTCAAAACGGTCTCGGTTATTAAATTTTTACTTCTAACGATAATCAATTGACGAACTTTTGTTTTTACAACGTTATACCAGCCGGACCAATAAAGGTTTTATGAATGGAAATAAATTATATTAAATGTCCTCAAGTCTCTAGTTAAATTTGAAATAATATAAAACTATTATTTACCAAACAAATATTATCCATCAAATCGATTTCAAGAATGCACAACTATATCGTATTACTTCAATGATCGATTTGTAATTCGATTCCGGTTTTACGACACAAATATTAAATAATCGACATTCATTCAAATGGAGGATGCAAATTATCGAATGAATAAAAATAAACAGATCATATTTTAATAAATTACACAATCACAATTGTGAAAGTTTGTTATGATATCGAATTTAATCGACGAGTTCCAGAAGCAATTGCACGGAATTAATTAGATACTTAATTTTTATTATATGGAGCAGTTTGATTGTTCGAAGAAATTTAGATGGGTAATAAATAATTTAATAAAATATGATAATAAATTTAATATAACTAAACCTCGTGGTTAGAACTATGGACTTGTAGTCAGAGGTTCCAGGTTCGAAGACCTCTTCGGACAGCCTGATGTCGAGCAGCATCAGACTGCAACTTGAAAATATAATTAGCAACAATCTAAGTAGGCATCAACAAAAAAATATCACCATTACAAAAATTGTATTAATAAACTAGTGGGGCGCATGGCATCGTGCCTTAAGGCAAATTTCTGGAACTTCCCGTACCAAAAATTATTTTTTTTAAAAAAGATTAACATTTTTGAAAAAAAAATACTCTGAAAAATTAGATTTTTGAGAAACTATAAATTTTTGACAAAAATTTAATTTTTTTTTTGGAAAAAAAAGACTTTTTGAAGAAAAAAATATTTTGAAATAATTTGGAAATTCTGATCTTTTTTTCAAAGCAATCGTACTGCTTTAACTGCATATAGACTAAATATCGAAGCGCGTAAGCGCCGCGTCGCCGTCTAACGGATGAACATTTGTACGGAACCCATAGGAATGTAAACAAAATTTATACTTATTGTTAAAATCTCTATAAAATATCTGATAATTTCATGTGCATATGTCTAATGATCATTTTTGACCGCCAAATGGCATTTTTTTTACTTTTGTTAATGGATCTCCGAAACCGCTAGACCTGCCTCCATGAAAATTTACCTTATTATATCTTGTCAATACAAGTAAAATGTTTTTTGAATTATTAAAATGAGACACTCCGTTCTCTTAAAAACTGAGTTACCGTTTTTGGGGCTTTTTGCTCCATATCTTCGGAACGGCTAGACCTGCCTTTGCCAAAAACTAATCAGCACATCTCCCTATCAATAGGAATCGAATGTTTTTTAAACCATTCAAATCGGTTGATCAGTGATGAAAAAATGAGGACATACAAAACATACACACACACATCCATTTTTTCTGAGGTATGCCAAAATGTTCAGAAACCTTCAAAACGTCGAGAAATGCAAAAATTTTCATTTTCGATTTTCAACCCATTACTATAACTGCCCTAGGAAGTTAATAAATCGTAATTCATCCCATAAAGTTAGGACAACCGTTTGATTGCACAGCGACTCATAGGACCTAATATATTTAATACAATATTTATTATATTAATATTTTTATTCCCAGGGACGTAATGATGCCGAGTATATCATCAATGGGCCCTCTACAAATAAATAATTCTATGGACAACATGACGGCCGCCTCTTTGCAAAGACTTTTTCCTGCAAATTCTGGAGTCGTCAACTATGGTCCTTATGGGGAATATGTGCAAAATAGTCAAATTTCAACAATTAGCAATTAACAAGTATAAGTTTTATTACCTTGTTATAAAAACTATATGATAAAATGTAAATTAAATTATTTAGAAATTTGAAAAATCATAAAAAACGAACAGCAAGTGATATATGTAATATTGTGATGATTTGGGGTTTAGGCTTTTTCTTTTTGAATGCAATAACAGCTATTAAATTTAAGAGTAAATTAGAGATTACCTTAGCACCCTCTAAAAACTACCTTTAATTACCTGTGGGGGTTAGTAGTATAAGAATAAAACTAAGATTTACTTGATAAGTAAACCTATTTCTAACTTGCCCCAATCATTTTATTATGGAAAAAGTATTCAAGATGTAATTATATACTTGGACAATAATTATAATAGTAGAATGTTAAGAAAATAATTGCCAATTGTTTATTTTTTTCATTTCATATTACTTGAGTAAGTCCGTTTTATGTAATTTTTTAGTTGTTAATATATTTTGTATTATTTAAATATGACATACAATCACATTTAACAAAATATATGCATCAGATTTTGTAGTACTATTTAAAATTATAGTATAAATTCAAATTCCTGATAAAACAGCAAAAAATAAATAACTTAATAACACAATTAGTTGTATATATATATATATATATATATATATATATATATATATATATATATATATATATATATATATATATATATATATATATAATATAGTAGCATTAGTTATAAATGTTTATAAATGTAAATATATTATTTATATTAAGAAAGAGACTTTATTAAAATTATCTACAAACGTCAAAACTTGTTTTATATAAATTAAACAGTTGAATGAATTTAAAATCAAAGTTTAATTAATATTTATCTTTTATGTTTAAGCAAATATGGCATCTGTAATCCATTTCTTGGATGATATTAAAAAATTCCACGTCGAATTACAGAAACGAATCAAGTGGGTATTGAAAAACAAATATTGGTGTCAATATTTTATTATAACTTAATATTGAAACTGTATTTTATTGACAGTTATATTTTAAAAAATTCTACTCATTGTCATTCATTATATTAAATGTTAACTAAGAACAGTTGTTAAGTAAAAAAAAAAATACTTTCAGGAGTTGAACGATAAAAGTACAAATGTTTTATTATTATATGTTATATTATAAGTTTAATATTTTATTCTGTTTAGAGCTAGTGAAAAAGTGCAATTAAAAGAATTTAAAGCAGCCCGAATAATTGCAGCACAATGGCGTGGACATATGATCAGAATAAGAGTAGAATTTTGGCACAAAAATGCTATTATGATTCAAAAACACTACAGAGGTCTTCAAGGTACCAAAATAAAATAGTATATCATCATATTCATACTATTATTTATATATAAATTGTATTATATACAATAATATAGTGAAATATACCATTAAGGACGAAGAAAGTACAGAGCAAGGCTCCAAGAGGCTGTCGTAGAAATGTGCATCAAATTCTATAACAAAAATGCAATAACTATCCAATCTGTATATCGAGCATATTATTGCAGGAGATATGTATTTGACTATTATGCCATGAAAAAATGGATAAAAAAAGTCAATAAGAAAAACCAAGAATTAATTAGAGATATTAAAGATCAACATCAATTCCGAAGGATAGAAATTGTTAATGAGGTAGTGATGATTTTCATTTTTAGTTTAAAAATCAATGAATGTTTCTATGCTTCACATTGAAAACTAATATAAAATAATCTATACATTAGTATAGTTGCACAATAAAGCACAAATGACAATAATGACATCATTTACTTTAATTCCAGATGGAAGAAGAAGCTCACAAATGGGTCTTATTCATTGCCTTCAAGCTTCATCATCTACTAAGGACAAGAGCTATAGCTGGGATATATTCAAAGAACTATACCATGTATGATTACTGTAAACAAATTTATATATCTTTAGCCATAATGAAATATCCATTGATAAATAAATATATAAATATGCAACCATAAATTTCAAAGAAAGCGACTTAAATGAAAGTCGAGTATAGGACAAATCTTGGATAATTTCATGCAGAAACTCATAACAATATCAATTTAAATTTATAAATGAATTTTACATACAAGCTGCTATAACTCCATGACATCTAATGTTGTATCAATCCATATACACATTTATATATTGAATTTTCATGTATACTAAGATGACTAGGACACATCTAATGATGTATAACTCAATATATTCATTTATATATCCAATTTCCATACAAACTACAGCAACTAGAGCATATATAATGATGTATAAATCAATATATACATTTATGTATTTAATTTCCGCACAAACTACGAAGTCTAAGGCATACCTAAAGATGTACAAACCAATATATACATTTATATATCCAATTTCACGTTAATATATTTATATATATAATCTATAGGGAATTATCTAATAGGAAAAGCGACTTAAATTAAAGTCAAGTATAGGACAAATCTTGGATAATTTCATGCAGAAACTCATAACAATATCAATTTAAATTTATAAATGAATTTTACATACAAGCTGCTATAACTCCATGACATCTAATGTTGTATCAATCCATATACACATTTATATATTGAATTTTCATGTATACTAAGATGACTAGGACACATCTAATGATGTATAACTCAATATATTCATTTATATATCCAATTTCCATACAAACTACAGCAACTAGAGCATATATAATGATGTATAAATCAATATATACATTTATGTATTTAATTTCCGCACAAACTACGAAGTCTAAGGCATACCTAAAGATGTACAAACCAATATATACATTTATATATCCAATTTCACGTTAATATATTTATATATATAATCTATAGGGAATTATCTAATAGGAAAAGCGACTTAAATTAAAGTCAAGTATAGGACAAATCTTGGATAATTTCATACAGAAACCTGTAATAATATCAACTTAAATTTATATGTAAATTTTACATACAAACTGCAATAATTCCATGACATCTTATGTTGTATCAATCCATATATACATTTATATATTGAATTTTCATGCATACTAAGATGACTAGGTCACATCTACTGATGTATAACTCAATATATTCATTTATATATCCAATGTCCATACAAACTACAGCAACTAGGGTAGCAGGTATATATAATGATGTATAAACCAATATATACATTCATGTATTTAATTTCCACACAAACTACGAAGCCTAAGGCATACCTAAGGATGTACAAACCAATATATACATTTATATATCCAATTCCACATTAATATATTCATATATATAATCTACAGGGAGTTATCTAAGTTCGAGAAATTGTTAAAATCAATCAAATACACAAAGTACATGAATATCCTTCATGAAAAGTATCAGAATTACATGCAGTGTTTGAAAAACACAGAATTGCCTGCAGAATACACTTGCCATCGAAGATGTAAAGAAGAGGAAGCTTTGTATTATAAAAATATACGAAATGAAAATCACGAATATCCAAAACTAAAAACCACAAAGATTCCATGTACAAGCAGTAAGATACAAATAAATATACATTATAATAATATATTCAGCTATCCTAAAACTCACCTTTATTGTAGAACCGAAACCAGATTTCAACCTCTGTCGTCACCAATCTGATCCTGCTTTTGTTCCCAATGCCTTCAAACAAGGGCCTTATGATCCTATAAGGACTGATGTGCCCTGTCGTGATTTTGATCAGGATAAATTTTTAAATGGAGACTTTGATTTATCTGGTAAAACTGTTGATAAAGAAATGTTGGATTATATAGAATACCATATCAATGAATTGCAGAAACAAAAGTGCCAAATTCACTACACAAATAATTATCATGATAATAGATGCAGGGATAAAATGAAATGAACTATTTAATAATTATAGAAACTAATATATATATAATTTACACTGGTTTGGTTAGGGTTTGCAAAATTAAATAAATGTCATAATAATATTGTATTTCATTTCATTTGAAATATAATAATAATAAATTTGCACTTACTGGAATTTTTTGATAATCATCATTTTTCATTTAATACGTCAGATTTACATATATTTAATATCTAATTCAGAAAATTGCACAACACTGTTTTACATCTCGACTTTCCATTTAAAAAGCATTTTTGGGCGCAACTGTTCGGAAACTAATAAGTTGAAATTCAGGATAATTAAATTACTTGTCGTAACAAATTGAAAAATAACCCTAATTATAAATGATTTAGTCGCAAATATCAAACAAAATACATTTTCCTTGAGTCTTGGCATGCATTCGCATTGATAATACAACAAGAACTGTTTTTGAAGCTGTCAAATTGTATCAGGGGAACAGCAGTTTATATATAGCCAAAAACACAGCCCACATTCTGAACAACTTTAAATATTTCAAACAAATATTAAGATTAATTTAAATATTTTAAAATAACTCTTGCTTGTATCGTAATAAATTAATAAAATAACCTAATTTGATATAATTAAAACACAACAACAATACATTGTCCGCCATTATGCTCTCGGAGCTGTCAACCCGAAACGACCAATCAAATTGCAGGACGCAATTTAACAAGAAACCAGGACCGCATTTAAGACAACTTTAAATATTTTATACATATATGTAAATTGTTTTGAAAATTCCAACACAACATTACAATAATTTTACTTATCCAGATATTACGAATACATGTGTTTTTATTTTACGGACTCACAATGGCTAACTAATAACAACAAATTAAATTTTATTTTGTATTGTTCAATTAACTACAGAGAAACGGCTTAGCCGATCTTCACCAGAAACTAATCATCATGATACTCAATTAATTTTCTTTCTAAAAGTTTTTGAATTTCTAAAATCTGTCCAGGATTTTTGGCTAAAACTTGAACATAATAATTTGTACATTTCTGCTAATTATGAAGAAACAGTTTGACCGATCGTCGCACAAAACTAGTCAACGAAAGTTCTTATCGAGCGACATCCATTGGCTTTTAATTTTCTGAAATAAGTGCAGCCGTTTTTAAGAAAACATTGATGAAAGGTTGAAAATTATCTCACATACAAACAAATAACGAAATTTTAAAATTGCATGTTACATTAGGCATATTTACTATTTTTTTTATTGTTTATACAATAATATTAATGTTAAAAAAACATTTCCATCACCAAAACTTATTAAAATATCCAAAAACAACAAGTTGCATTTGATTTCAAATAAATATTCAAAATAATTACCCCTAAGATTTCAGCAGACGGCCCTGTGGAATACGAGCGAAATTTGATTGAAAAATGTGTCTGCTACCCTGTTAGATCGGCAGAAAAATTCGTATGAAAATGTATGAAATGTATGAAGAGTACGCGAGTTCTATGGGCCGCGCGAATAGTACTATACTATCATATATATATTCTGAGCGCGTCTGTTCTCCTGATACTTCGCAACGATTTCAGACGCAGCTTACTATGAAGTCGATTACTTTTCGAACGGCGCGATTTTTGAATAAATTAAAGAGAATTAAAGAAAGAGAAAAAAAATGTATATATTTTTATGTAAATGGGTCTTTATGTATGATTGTAATTAAGTAAATAAAATCAATTATAGAGCTATTAATTATTGTTTGTTAAATTATTTATGGTTATTAATTATTGTTTGCCAAAAGCAATCTGAAAAATTCTATATATTACACATTCATGTTTAAAAAAAATCAAATTAAATTACTTAAATATTTATTTATATAATTACAAAATATTACAAATTTACTCATATGTAAGTAGCAAAATTACAATGTTTCAAAGATATACTATATAATGATAATAATATAATAATTCAATATATACATAATACTTACATACATTTATATATCTAATTTCATTATTACTGCACAAGCTCTTAAGTCTAATAATGTACAATTCAATATATACATTTATATATCCATTTCCCATCCAAACTAAGGCAACTACTCACATATAGTGATGGAAAAAACAGTATATAATTCCGTGATAGGTTTCCATGGATTCCAACTTGATATGAACTGTCAAACTTAGTTCCTCACAAACTGGGAACGATTTTGCATAGAGGCGCTGCAAGCAATCACCGTAGGAGCTTAGAAATCTTATTGGATTCCTTTTTACGCAAGAACTGTCAAACGTTTGATGTTAGTTCCTCACGAACTGGGAACGATTTTATATAGAGGCGCTGCATGCAATCGCCTCTATGAATCTAGGAATCTTATTGGATTCCTTTATACGCTTTTATATGAATTCAACTTGACGTTAGTTCCTCACGAACTGGGAACGATTTTGCATAGAGGCGGCGCTGGCAGAGTCATACTTCATAATGTATGGCGCGATATTTGAATGCGCTTTCAAAATTGGGGAAAGATTCAAATATGAAATGTATATTTATATAGAGGTCTTATATATGCATTTTGAAATTTGCAAGTTTGAAAATAAATGAAGCTATTTATATATTATTAATAGTTAATTGTATAAGGTCTAACATATAATAATATATTTCAATTATTCATTGAAAAACAAAAACCAGATTTTGATGAATTGTGCGAGATTGGGATTGAATCCGGTACTATTGTGTAAAAAATTACTACAAAAAAGTAAAAATAACAAAACCAAATAAATATAGAGAGAAACTTTATCATTTTTTCTGAAACAAATACATAAAATAGTTGGAAGAAGACTTAAAATAATTAAATTTGATTTGTTTAAATTTATATATATATTTAAGTATTTATTTTTGCTTCTTCACATTATTCGATATACAAAGCAACTATAATTTAAACTTTAAAACACAATTATTTCAACACAAACCATTTACATCAAAATAGGTATATACATACTATATATAATATCTATAACATCATTTTATTTAATAACTTAGCAAAGATTCACATGTTTAACTCTTTCGCTACGAGAGTGTGACACCACTGAACAAGCCAGCAAAAGCCCAAGTAATTGTTTTAAAACATTTTAAAATCAATAATAATATACATGTATTTATAGAATAAATATTACACTTTTAAAAAAACAATATTCTGAACAATTAGAATAAACTCGAAATAAAATGAACTAGAATTTTTAATAATTTAATACAGATCACTCGAGTGATAAATATTGAAGCAAAAATCAACACAGTAGATATTGTCTAGAAGCGACACTCGTACACACAGGTCGCCGTAGCGAAAGGTTAAAGTTATTTGGATTTTGTCATCATTAGCAAATGCCAAACTGACTATTTTTGAAAGTAGTTTAGTTTAATTCAGACTTTTCGACAGTACTCTCATATAAGAAGCTTAACAATTATTACATCAGTATTAAGAGGTGAAAAATTATATTGGTACCATGATTATTTTTATTTTAAGAATATTTTGTATTGGGAAGCAATATAGACTCACATTTTTGGTCCATACACACCTAGTTCATTCATTCTGCACAAGGACAAATAATGATTACAGTTAGAATTACCAAAATCTACATAGGTATCATATCTTACATTACTTACACTTAAGTTAAATTAACTAAAATAACGCTAAGTATTAAATTAACATAAATTTTGCATAAAATGAAATGATTTTTCTTTATTATAATACTCAAACTAACCATAAATAAATATTTTTACGGAATCCAAAAGCTAAAAGATCTACATTTCTTTCTGCATATAAAAAAATCATTTACCTTTATCACAAATTATGCTAACGTAAATCATTATATATATACTATCATTATATAAATACTTTTTATCCAGATACTGAAATTAGAATATCAAATAATTTAAATTTTACAAAAGTATATACTTATTTTAATATTTTTGTCTTGAAATCCTTAAACATTACAATTATTTTATTACACACATATGCTTTTTTATTCATATTTATACAAGTTTTTGAAATATAATACATTTTGGAGATGTGCTTATAACATTTTGCTCAAATAACATGGATATGATCAATTTTTTTGTAAAATAAAAGTACATCAACATATATAGATTCTTTCCAACATCAAATTCTGATAATGATATGGTTGTGGTTCCAAATTATTGATTATTTTTAAAGCAGCGCGTTCATTCTTATTTTTAGTATTTACAATAATTCTTGTATAATACATTTTAATATTTTAATATCGAATTTACAAAGATATGAAAAAGTTGTGATGGGTGTGATACGTTTGATGATATGCATAGAGATATTTAAATAAAAATGAACACAGTATTAAACATTTAATTGTTAAATCAGAATTTGTTTAACGATATTCAAAGCTACGTTTTTAGAAATGTTAAGAAGATGAGTACATGAGACCTTATTTTACAAAATTCTAATCAATTTTTTTACAAGGTATTTAAAAATATATCAATCTATAATATTGTCATTCATGTCCAAAATGATAAAATTAGTCAAATAAAATGCTATTTAAATATATAACTGCTTTTATTAATTAAGTCAAGTCAAATTTGATTCTTCTAATGAAAAATAATTACTTTTAGCCAAAGTTTTGTTTGGAATATATATTGAGTCAACCGAAAAGTGTATTCGCTTTAAATCTTTTATTTTTCTGAATAGAAACTATTATTATCTATATAATAATAATATCAATAATTTTTTATTTTTAATAAAAAAAGCGTACAATAAATACTTAATTTTATTTATGAATAAATCAATTTATTGAAAAATTCAGGATTCATCTATTAATTAAATGAGCAATAATTTTAAGTGCTGTTTAAATAACTAAAAGTGATTTTTGGCCGCAAGAATATACTTTAGGGTTTTAAAACTTATGTAAATAACTGCTAATATTGATTTTTTTCGTTCTACAAAAATTCTGTATAAGCACATATTAACTAATAGTTTGTATTTAAATATAAATTTCACTTATTTAGAAAATTACTTACCAGATCATTCATTCAATAAAATAATAACGTATAATCCAATCGTTGGTTCGAATTCATATTTTTATTTATGAAAACGATAAAAATGTTTGGAACCATACGTGTACTTTATGACAATATAGCGTTATACACAAACCAAAACAATAGAACGATTGGAGGCCAAACCATAAATATTTTTCCACAAAGCATACCTTATAAATATTCATACTGACACAGTGAACGAATTCCACATTCGTCCCATCGAAACAAAATCATAAAAAGTAAAATAAATAAAAGGAACAAGAACTCGATCACCGTGAAACACACACAAACTGTTTCTTATCAAATCTTTTTCTTCAATACCTCGTTTTGGGTCTAAACACAACAGAGCCTTATATTTAGTGCTGGTCACCAGGAATTTCACACATGATCGACATGGTTGGTTCCCAATTGTCTGTAAATCTGCTGTCCGTCTGCTGGACGCAGTTTCACATCGAATAAGGACAGTTTTTCGTCGAAAACTGCATGAGTGTTGTTCACTATACGACGACCTCTGCTCCTAAAAGATAATTGATACATATTAATTATTAATGTTATACTATTATATTTCTGAAACATTTTATCACAATTTAAACAACAATCAGTATTAACTCTTTGGGGACGGCTGTCCACCTGAGTCGACAAACATACTCTGTGAGGTAAAAAATGACTCAGTTTGCATCGAAAAGTTGAATAAATTACATATAACAGTGATAAACAGTGTTGAATTTTGAAAATAATTTTAAGTTATTTTAGTAGTATTTTTAGCCTTTTTCTTTGCTATATAGTGTTTTTTTAATATTTAAAACGACCGAGCGCTTTTAAATATGGCAAAACGACTGGTAAATTTTGTGACTTAAGCAGTAGTAATAGACATTCATACAGACAAATTTTACGAAATTACTATTCACACCGAAGATAGTGATGAATGTGATGATGATATTATCCAAAAAGAAGAAGGAGTTCGACAAATTAAATGAAGAGTGGAATGACATTAGCGAATAAACCGATTTTCCTTCAATAATCGAGATCGACATACATCAACAAACACCCTGATTACAAATACCAAGCAATATAAAACATCCAATAGATTATTTTACTTTATATTTTACAAATGAATGATTAGACAATATAATAGAAAAAACAAACCATTATGGTAACAAAAAATGAACAAATATACTGACTAATCAGTGGCATATTCTAAATGCGAGAGAAAGAAAAAGGGATTGTATTGTCGGTTCTGAAAGAAAAGCACCAAGAGAAATGCGGCGAACAACATTTTATTATAAAACATGTCAAAATCAACCAGATATGCATTTTGCAAATTGTTTTGAACGTCACCATTCTTTATAAAATGATCAAAAATAAATTAATATTATAAATGTATGTCCTTCAATGACCACAAATTTTTATCAAACAAATTGCATGAAACAATGAAATCAAGTTTACAGCCCGTACAGTAGATTGTTTTAAAATCGGTGCCGTCCCGTTAGTGTTAAGAATTCTATTACATTTATCAATTTCGCTTACCTTCTTGCGTGGCAGAAATAGTAAACTCCCACACAGCAGCCTATCAGGCTGCTCACGACGACTATCGTGATAGCCAAAGTCGTGAAATCTGGTTTCTCCGTCAAAATATCCTTCTTTGGTCCATGATGTTCCACTTCGTCGGTGGGAAGTGCAGGCTCCAGAACCCTGTTATACCTGCAGGTGCATTGGTGGCAACCGAAGAGATCAGGCTGCGAGCAGATCAGGTCCGTGTCGTGTTCTTCGCCGCAGTTCGGAATTTCCGGGCAGGACGGCGGACACACCGGACAACATTCTCCGGGGACGGTTATTGTTGGCCTTTCGCAATCAGACTGGGAGAAAGATATAAAACAGTTAGTTACATGTTTAAAGTATATTTGGCTTTTGACACAACAAGAACACATAGTTCTGATTGCTTGATATCAGCCAGTACGGCCAAAATAGTAATTGACTATTATTATTAACTAGGCATTATGCAGAAAATATAATTTGACAAAATTGAGCATAACATTCTTCTTGCTAAATTATCTAAGATTGGTCTTAATTCTTCACTTATTTATTTTTTAAGAGTTATCTTCATAATCGTAAACAGTTTGTCTATCTTAATGGATTCTTGTGCAATATTGAAAATATCAGTTTAGGTGTTCCTCAGGGATCCATTCTTGGTCCACTACTATTTATTATTTTTATTAATGACATATCTGAAATTATTAGCAGATGAATAATTAATTATTATCAGATTCAGGAGTTTTATTTGATTCTGGTTTGTTTTTCACTGATCATGTAACTGATATTTGTAATAGAGCACCTAAATCTTTAGGTTTGATACTGAGAAATTGTAAAGAATTCAAATCAAATAATGCACTTCTTTGAATGTACTATTCTGATGTACGTTCAAAATTAGAATATGGATCATTTGGTATCCTCATCAAATCAACAACTCTGATGCGATAAAGAAGGTTCAGCGAAAATTTCTGAAATATCTCTATTATAAAACATATAAAATTGACCCTGAACGTGGTTTTGACCACAACACTTTACTAAAAGAATTTGGTATAACTTCTCTTGCCTCACGTCGATTTATCTGTACAATTATGTTCTTATTTAAACTTTGCAATAATGCTATAATTGACTGTCTTCTTATTCTTAACCAACTATCCTTTAATGTTCGAAGGCTATCTACGCGTTCACAATTATTTTTTAATTATCCTACTCGTAAATCTAATTCTCTCTTAAATTCGCCTATTCTACTTATGTACTCTAACTTTAACTTAATTAATAATGAAATAGATATTCACAACACTTCACCTAATCAAATAACCTCCATTCGCACAAGTTAACCTTTTTATTTTCTTTTCAAATATCTCATTATTTTATCTTATTCTGTAAATAAATAATATTGTTACATTCTGTATTATATGTCATGTTATGTTAAACACATCTTGATTTTTACTACCTATATATTGTAATTTTGTATATATCTTATTATTATTCATTATGTAAAATAATTGTATTTTTGAGTCCTCGTGGAAGAAATCTGTGGGCTATATATTTAAAAATAAATAAATAATCAAATTTTACCTGACAAATTTATTCGAAACCGCAAAAATAACAACGTGCCAACCAATATGAAATGTTACAATTAATTTTATTAATAACAGATCGTATTTAGCTGTCGCATTACCGCATCTGTTCGATAATAAACAAACGGCCCTAAAATGTACAATGAGGGATTATATAATAGAATTGTTAGTACAGCTGTAGTCCATTTGTTTAAATTTGCGTGCAATTACGATATTTCTATTAATGGAATTTATTTAATCAATGGATTAAATGATGTATAAATACACAGGTGTAAATATTTTGCTGCGGTAATAACAAATTTCGACGCGTTAGTAAAATATGCAGTTGGACAATATATGACCAAAGATTACTACATTCTAGCACAATTAAAATATAAATGTATTCGTTGTGCTCATTCGACTTAAAGTATCTAGCACCATAAAATCGCTTCCATGGTAATTTTTTTGCCAAAAGAATCTCCTTGACAGAGCTCTCCTAGCCCCACTTGATATACGGCCGGCTCTAAGCTAACTTATTCCGTCCCGAGAGTCTTTTTCTAGCAAAGCAATTATTTAAAGATTTAGGCGGTCTGCAGTTTTTATATGCAAAAGGATATATGCATACATTAAAATACACAAACGATATCGTAGTTCGACACACTGTGGGTTTCCACACCGACATCTATTATTATGCATTGTGTTTTTTGCATTGATTTATATTGAGGTATAAATTATTCTTTTGTCGGCACCTAGTACGTGTTGGAAATGATAGGTGGGAGCTGAATTCGAAATGTTACTTATACGTAGGTAAAATATATCAAATTTAAATATATAGATATAATATGATATATGTAGAAAGTAGAGATGGGTAACTCACTCCGGAGTTATCACTCCCATACAACTCCTCCCTCGGAGTGAATCCGTGTGGAGTTGTCTCACAGGATTTGTCATATCCGACTTTCCTAAACTGGTACTAAACCTGTTAACATGTGCAGATATTTGCTTGAGATTTTTTACTAATACAAAGATTTGGGTCGAAAGAAGTGGTCTTTTTCTCGTCTCACAGGCACTTTTAGGACTTTCCAGGTATATAATGTCTCAAAAATAATGCTATTTTGTATTCTATATTCTGTATACGATAATGTTTGCCAGTAAATAAACTCTTTCAATGGTATACAACCAGCTTAAAAATATTTAGTATTATATTATAACTTTTACAAAATTGATTTTATAATTGTGTGAAAGTAAAAGAATGCTAATCAAACTACCTGATGTATAATTAAATCTCGAGAAGGAAATATTAAAAGAATGTGAGGTATTATTATTTTGTGAAAAATATTATACACACAGATTTGTTCTTCTTTCATATATAAGACTCACTGCATTATTTTCATATAAAAATAAACATATTCAAAAAATGCTATATTTTCTGTTCAAAAATAATTACAAAATTGATTTCGATTCCCAAGTTTTTTGTCAATTTGAGATTTGTATGCATATTGAACTGCATAAAATAGTAATTATTATAATAAAGTGAACAAAAATGTTTGAACTATTTGGAAACTATTTCCAAAGTCTTAATAAATCCTTAGATATGTTAACAACACACTAGAGAACACATTGGTGTCAAGTATTATGTTTCAAAGTTATCGGAGTTGTGGAGTTATTAAGTGGATATAACTCCTCTCTGAAGCGGAGTCAAATCCTAACCGCTCCGGCTTTGGATATGATAAGCCCATCTCTAATAGATATAATATAAAGATATATATACCTTGCAAATAGGAGTAGTGCATTTCTTCCGCCCCCTTACGCAAACGCACTCCGTGCAAGGACCTTCATGCCACCGGTCCCCATTTTGTTTCAAGGACCCCAAAGCAAAGCACCCACTGGGTCCTTCGCCTCCATCTGAATCCTCTTCGTCCTGTGGTATTTCAATGTCCTGCGAATGGCAGTCCGTTATTTGTTCACAATAAGAGTAACCATTTCTGCAGGTGCAACGCGTGCAAGCGTCCTAGAATTAAAAGTTCGTGAGAGATTGGAAGTTAAAGCCAGTTCTGGTTAAATGAATTTACTATTTAAAGACTAGGGTAAAATTAGTTCTGGGTTATACAGCTGACCCATATTAGACAAAAACTTTTTTTATTGTTTTATTTTAATTACAATCTGTCACACTTAGGACAATCAGTAATTGCTTTGACTTTTCTTATTATATGAATCTTGAATGGATGGCAACCCAGTAGTTATGACTAATTATCTATACTCTGGACTGGTCCAGTCCAGTTATGACTAATTATCTATACTCTGGACTGGTCCAGTACAGTTATGACTAATTATCTATACTCGAAGTATTTGCTGGCATTTTATTATATATATACGAGTATATATATATATATATATATATATATATATATATATATATATATGCAACTATACCCACGAGAAGCGATTTTCACTTGAGGCTACATTTGAGATCTATAACCTCAAGTGGAAATTTGACATCAAAGTAGGCGAAAACTTGATCAGAATATTATACTTACTGTGTCTTTCTACTGATAAGACATTGTTGTAGAGTTTTTACAATTGTAGCTATCGTTAAAGAATATATCATTTATCCTTTACTCACTTTCATCCAGACAGCTCCTTCCTGGTCATTTTCAGCAGAGCCGCTTCCGCAAACTTCTCGCAGAGCGCACTCGTACTGATCGCAACACGAACCAGGTTCACCATTCTGGGCTGATTTTAATAATTTCAGCTTCAAAGGCGCTTTGCAATGTGATATATCGTTCGAACAGGGTTTACATGCACATCGAGTCGTGTTTCCACCGTCCGACACCTGGATAAAAGACAAATATTTAAAAAAATCAGGTTGCAATAAAAATTATGCATTAATGGAAACTATATTAATTTATAAATTGTTATTTCTGTCTTACTGATACATATGTAAAAAATGCACTAAATAACACATTTTTATTATTATTTATCTATCCTAATATAATAGTAACAAACAAAATTTTTTTACAAGCAAAAGAATCGAAAATAGATTTTAAAAATACAAAATCCTTTGACTAATGTCAGTGATTTAGAGATTGATGCAATTTAATATGTAATGAACTTTGAAAGACATAGAGGTTATATTTGTAATTTGAGGCTGTTCCCCAGGTAACAAAGTCATGATTATTTTTGCTATACATGTCGCAATGATAATTTTTTCCCCCGCATATAAAACTTCATATCCCAGTTGGTTTAAAACAAAAATAAGTTTTTTGCCAGTGCAGAATAAAATTTCATGTAGAATTAATTAAAAGAGTACCTGGTAACTGTCAGGCGGGCACGTGTGCATGGACTCATTAGAGGGACACACACCGCCGGCACATGGATCGTCCCCTTGCATTTCCTCCGCTGATTCTGCAATCGTTGTTGCATCTGAAATGGGAGGATTTTAATTAGAATTTGAATAAAAACATGGAATGGAACTGTAGGTTTTTCAATTTGGATAGGACATATTCATTAACTCGTCTTGTTTTAAATAAAAAAACAACGTATGGCTAGGCATGCTTTAGAATGTATGACTATATTTTTTAAATCACTAAATTCGTGGATCTCACCTCCTCTCTAACCTTGCTCAGAGGATTTTGAAATTTTAAAGTTATTTTATTTTAAATCGTACAGAGTTATTTGTATCTTTTAGGACAGGTGTAAAAATCATTTTAAAATAATAAATAAAATCATGAGTCTATTCCCAGATGATACACATATTACGTCAAGTTCACACTAACTTCATTCAAATGAGAAGTTTAATACCCATTCCAGGTGACATGTTTTATCTTAGGGAGAAGTCCCGTAACGCCGGGCGGCACCTAACGCCGGACACTCTAACACGTATTATTTAAGCGAGTTTAAATCTTTTTATTTCAAAATACAAGTGAAAGAGCCGTGGAGGGCACACAGGTGCATGATCACGCGCCAAGATTCACCTGTGACGTACACGGCCACGGAGGGAGCAACCCTTTGCTGTTTTAGGCACAAATATCTAAGAATATTCGTCAAACACACATGTTCAGACATTCCAGAGTGTGGAGATAGCTACATATGTGTTCAAAGCTGGTTATTTTGAATTGTCCGGTACTAGGCGCCACTTTGTAAAATCATATTTTTTGTTACCAAAGTTTGATTGATAGTATTTATTATTTGTTAGCAAAGATTGCGTTTTTGTTAATTTAGTTTTATTTCTAACTTTGTTATCTAACATAAGTCATAATCTAATAAACATTTTGTAAAACATTTTTTGATTTATTTATAAATAACCTTAAGTGTCCGGCACTAGGAGACTTTCCTCTATATGTCAACATGAAGTAATTATAAAACAGATATCATATTAATGAAAATAATGTCCTTTATTTTGTACAATATTTTGTTAATATACTCAATGTTACTAGATGTTATAACAATTATTAAAATTTAAAAAAAATTTCAACATGAAAACTGGTGCTAAAAAGAACTAATGTTCATTATATACTAAAAAGAACTAATGTTTATTATATATTTTATATAATTGACGTTTGTGTTTTTCACTTGCTATTAGGAAGTTAGTTTTAAGCCATTAAGAGGCCAATACTCGAATAAAATAGAAATTTACGGTACGGGTCTATATTCGTATAAATTGGTAGTAACAAACTATCAAAAAGTAAAGTGAAGTGTGTGTTATCAGAGAGACATCAGAAATTTGCACCCATGATAAAATTATTGCGTTTTGTAGGTAAGGTTTCATGTGTAAAACGGATGATCGCACAGCAAATACATAGATTTTTGGCAGTTTATTACTAACAACTCATACGAATATAGACCCATAACATAGCATTACTATAAATCATACGAATATATACCCATAACATAGCATTACTATAACATACCTATTTCATTCGAGATATGACCTATTTTATCCGAGAGTATTTTATTAAATACATCCTGAAAAGTAAAAATTACCTTTATGCCAACAATCTAAACGAGGTAGAGACTCGTGCAGTGTCTAGACTTTTCTAAATTCAACTGTGAAGTTTTTACTAATTGTACTTAATTCTTTACATATAATTTCATTAACCTTTCACCAGTTATCGAAATATTTTTCCTTCACCATGATCATAATCTTATGTTTCCATTCTATATAATATTCAATTATACACTTTAACAAGATTTATGCGGTACGTGCCCCGCAGTGTGTAATATTTCGAAATCTTCCATAAGGCCTCGCAATTTGCGCAGTCTGTGACGGTGTTAATAAAAATAATATTTTGTCACCTAATATAAACAGAAATGCCAGCACTTACTTTGTTGCTCGTGATAAAAGACGACGCTTTTAGTCCTAGGCGCTAATGCAGACATTAGAAGAAAAATATTATTGCCGAATGCGAAAAAGCAATTTGCAGGGAGAGATTAATAAAGGACATATATTCAGAGTAAATATATCATACTTATCCTGATATAATTGAATTAATGTAGGCTGACGATAGGTACTCAAACGCAAATTCGTGCAAAATATTTATAATGTAATAATAAAATTAAAATTCTGGAATTTCAGTACATAGTTCCTTTAAATTTCCTTTATTTGGTCAGCTTAAAGAAATTGTTCCGCAATGTCATCAACATTTTCCCGTAACTCCTTACAGGATAATTCAGCGCGTTAATTCTAGTCACGGAGTCCTTATTCGACCTCAACACTGGCAAACAGCGAATTCAAACATTAACTAGAGATGAGAATAAGGATAGTTTTTATATCATTTTTAAAATTTAGTAGATATTTATTGTTAAATGTTGTCATTAAATATTTTACATAATCGATAGAAGATTTGGAATTCCGAACCTAACCATTTGAAAAATTTGTTAATTATACATGTATGATTTAAATTTTGGTTGGGCTGGTTAACTTGGTTCTGCGATTTGTATATTTGAATAGTTATTTACCTTAATTGTCCTTAAAAAAAGAGTGCGCGTAAGGTTCACATGCGATTGAAGTTAAACTTATTTGCTACTGTACAAGATAGCATTTAAGTATAAAAATAAATATATCATATAACAATTTTGAATAATGTTTATTAGTAATATGGTAACACTTGTGATGTACATATTTATTAGTGTCAGCCATTATACACATTAATATAATGATAAATTTATAAATTATATATTTATAATAGCATTAAAAATATTTATAATATTTAAAAACAATAATGTAATTAAAGTCAAATATGACATGATCGGTTTGTCATTGTAATTAGCATTTAGAAATGAACCTTTATAGAGAAATGAAGTAATTGCTGATTAATAACTTCTATAATATTCGTTCACACAGTGGATTATGTTAAACAACCCCTAAACAAATATTGTTTTCGCAACTTCACTCTTCATGTAAAAATTGTGTTTGAAGAACTTCATGTAATTAAAATTAACATACATTCATTGACTGATGGTATTTTTTTTACTTTTTCGCTGGCGATATAATCTCATTCTTTGAACAGCTGTAATATCTGTTTTGCCTAAAAAATATTTTCCATTTCAACTTCAATGATTTGTAGAAACTACGAATAATATAGAAATAATTTCTAATAAATAAACTTACTAATCATCAATCTTATCAATCAATATTTTAAAGGAACAGGGTAAAATATTCTTCTGATTCAGGAATTTTTTATTAAATCAAGATTCGATGTAACTTTAAAATGTTTATTTATCTATGCCGATTTCCTTGTTGATAACGGTACGCATACAACGTTGACGCCGGTACGCATACAACGACAGATTTCTATTCACATACGCGACGACTAATCACAATCGACCCGTATAGAAATGATATCATCGAGAGCTAATGACGAATCATTGACACTCGACTCTTATCTTATCTTATCTGCCGTAACGCACTTCCGTTGCATTTGTACGGATTTACACATTAGTCGCGCCTAAAGAAGTTTTACTTCAAAAATCTTACACATCACCCTGTTTCAGCTCGACGTTAAGTTCTTAAGACACCCCGTATAAGAAATAATAATATTTATATATAAAGTAAGAATCCATTATGTTGTAGAGTCCACCCCCTCTGAGTACTTCAAAATAAAGATTGAGTAGTTTTTTCTCATATCGAAATCGACCAAAGAATCCTTTCTCCCATCACCTATTATATCTTCCATCGCACTACGGCTAAGGCTAATGGTCAGTTTTAGTTGTACCGAGCTTGCAGATTAAGATTTATCTAGTGCCCGTTGGATGACCCTTGCCACTTGACAAGGAGTTACTTGAAAGGGTCCCTACACTACGTGAATTGTGCCAGTCCACTTATTGGACTACGGCGGCGATGGTGGTGGCGGTGAATGGCAGATGGATTTAATCCAATTTGGGATGAATTATTTCTGGGGACAATCAGGGGTAAAAGAAATATATATTAATTTAATTTTCTGTTGGCGTGGAAGGATTTGGAGTAATATATTGGGTAATGGATTTTTTGAGATACATATGTTAATAACAAACACTCTTATTATTTGTTTACTAAGAAGCTAAAAGAGCCTAAAACAGATCATAAAGTTTGTCCAGAATTTTATGAATATTATTATTATATTTTATCTTCGTATATATAAAAATGAATCGCAAAATATGTTGGTAAGCGCACAACTCAACAACGCCTGGACCAATTTGGCCAATTCTTTTTTTAAAATATTCGTTAAAGTCCAAGGATGTATATTACGGCGAGAAAAAATCGAATAATTGCCGGAGAAACCCTAGAAACAGCCCTTTTCTTTTTCTCAAACAAACGTTTTCTAACTATAACGTAGAATCAATTTGAACTTTATTGCTATTATATAAAATTCATATTAAATTACAAGCACTCAATGTATACTTCTTATAAACGATTATTCGGATTTTGATAAATCTTTCTGAAGTTTGCTAAGAAAATTTTCTATGATGTATGTGATTATAAAGTACTGGGATGTATGTGCAATATTGCAGAAATAAATAAAAAAAAAATGCAAAAAACGACATGTAATTGTTTGCATTGAAAACAAATGAAAACTATCATCCGCCAAAAATTTCAATTTACTTATGAACCTAGACAATATTAGAATATGTATAATAAATTTATGATTATGATTAAGCAAAATGAAATGTCTACATTATTATTGCCAAAAAGCAGCTGAGATAAGCCAGAAATTAAAATAATATGAAATACAGTATATGTATGGCAGATTAAATAACAGATATGATAAATTAATTAACTTAAAATATGAAATTAAGTATTAATCAGGGCCGGATCTATCTTTAATGCGATGCACGCGAAAAATACGAGCGCACGCCTTAGGGGGCGCCAACACAAGATTCGGATTTTAAATTTTCAATATAGTGTTTTTTTCAATATAGAATTTCTTTGCATCTTTTACTAATCTTTCCAAAATATTTTTAAAATTCGTAAAAATTTCACTTTATATCAACAAATGGGAAAGTAAAGATGAATACATACAATTCGGCCCTCACGATATCGATTAAGAGAAGTTTAAGATGCAATTTTGAATATCTTAAATAATAAAAAATTAAATTAATTTAATCCAACATGAAGTGCCAGTGTCAATAATTATTATTTTTAGGTAAACGGTAAATATTAGTATATTATATTAAAAAATTAAAAACAGACATGGGTACAGGACAACGTCTGTCGGGTCATCTAGTTTAATATAAAAATATGGCTTTGCAATACATATGGTGTTCAATTTCGATTTATAAATATTAAATTATTATTTTCCTTTATCTTCGAGTCGGAAACTTTTCTCCGACATTGGTATGATAGATTATTGTAATGCGTTCATATTAGTTCAATTGATAAATGTGGATGATGGATTGTTCTTCTTCTGTAATAGATTGTTTTTCCGCAAACGGATTAGATCCATATTTTTTCCGTTATTTATATGAAATGAAAATAAGACGTAAGATGAATGTTATAAGAATGATGGCATTTAGCTATAATAGTAATTATTGCAACTAGTTGGTTTGGCGCTAATAAAAAAATTAGAGTTAGTAAATCAGTTAGTACTCCAAATCTTCAATTTATATTTATATTTCATCTTGTATAAACAATTTGTTATCATGTAGCAAATTGTTATAAATCCGAGATGACCTGCAGCCCGTGTAGTATTCTGCCCGTAGCCGCAACACAGTATGTAAGGTATGTTAAGCCCGAACGGCGGCGGTATATTAGCGCGGATGGCAACAAACGTTTACGGTTTAATTTAATCAGTAGGAGATCGTTGAGAGCTGAGGAAGATTTAGAGTTACCGAGGCCTTGTATCGTCGAGAAAAGCCCTTTTGCTCTGGTTTGCTGGCATCTGCTTCACTTTATTGCACCGATATTAGATATCCGCGTTTTAGCCGAGCAGGGCCCTGTGTTTATATTAAGTCAGGCACTGTCGCCGCATTCGCTACCTGCTTGACACCAGGAGAGGTGGACGATGAAATTATTTGAAACTGGAGATAAGTGACATTTTGTCTTGAATTTTTGACTTTGCGATAAGGACATGTCTGTTTATAACAAAGGATCATCGCCATTAACTAAAATTTTGTTTTTAATAATGCATTTTTTGCGAAAAAGTAAAAAATACAAGCAGTCAATGATGTATGTTAATTTTAATTACATAAAGCTCTTCAAACACAATTATTATGAGTGAAGTTTAGACGTTGTTAACATAGTCCCACTGTGTGAACAATATTATAGAATTTATTATGCAGCAATTACTTCATTTCTCAAATGAAGGTTCATTTCTAAATGCTAATTACAATGACAACCGATCATGTCATATTTGAACTGTCGCCGCATTCGCTACCTGCTTGACACCAGGAGAGGTGGACGATGAAATTATTTGAAACTGGAGATAAGTGACATTTTGTCTTGAATTTTTGACTTTGCGATAAGGACATGTCTGTTTATAACAAAGGATCATCGCCATTAACTAAAAATTTTGTTTTTAATAATGCATTTTTTGCGAAAAAGTAAAAAAATACAAGCAGTCAATGAATGTATGTTAATTTTAATTACATAAAGCTCTTCAAACACAATTATTATGAGTGAAGTTTAGACGTTGTTTAACATAGTCCACTGTGTGAACAAATATTATAGAATTTATTATGCAGCAATTACTTCATTTCTCAAATGAAGGTTCATTTCTAAATGCTAATTACAATGACAAACCGATCATGTCATATTTGAAGTATGACTTAAATTACATTATAGTTTTTAAATATTATACATATTTTTAAAGCTATTATAAATATATAATTTATAATTTGTCATTATATAAATGTGTATAATGGTTGACACTAATAAATGTGTGCATCACGAGTGTTACCATATTACTAATAAATAAACATTATTGTTATATGATGTATTTATTTTAATTTGAATGCCATCTTGTAATTTGAAAGCAAATAAGTTTTACTTTCAATTACTGTTTTTTTTTTCAATTTTTGTATACAACATTTTATTAAAATTTAAGTAACTTCAAATTTATTCTGGGATATTCTAAAAATTTAATAGATTTCAAGATTTTTATAGAACTAGTATTGAAATTTTACAGCTTTGAAAAAGAGATAAATATATAAATCGCAATAATTTTTATATTATACTAGCTGTACCCGCCGTTCACGCTTTGCCGTGATTTAGTTCAAATTAAAAAGTTGAACAAAGATGTGTATTTGTTACATTTATTTCAACGTTATTACTATCTGTTCAACAATTTACCCATTCAACAATTTGTCTAAAAATTTAACTATAAACTTGTTAACCAATCTACCATTTTACCGACTTACTAATTTACCTGTCAACCTGTTTTTCCGTCTTATTATTTGTCTTTCTACCAGTTGTCCTGTCTACCATTTTACATATACTCCAATTTACCTGACCACCAGCTATCCAACAAATTACCTTTTCACAAATTTACTTGTCTACCAATTCACCTATCTATCAATTTACCTGTGTACCAATTTGCCTATCAACCTATTTATCAATACACCATTTTACCTGTCAACCAATTTACCTGCTTTTCAATTTACCTATCATTCCGTTCTAATTGTTTACCAATTAACCTGTTCAATAATTTACCTGTTGAACAATTAATCTGTTTAACAATTTGTCTACTAATTTACCTATCAATTTGTTTATCAATCTACCATTTTACCGGCCTACAAATTTATCTGTCATCCCGTTCTACATTCTACCAATTAACCTGTCAACCTGTTTATTTGTCTACATATTCATCTATCTACCAGTTCTTCTCTCTACCATTTTACATATCCTCCAAATTACCTGTCTACCAGTTTACCTTTATAAGTTCTTTAATTCACCTTATTTATTTACGCATTATAAAAAAATTGAAGCTCAAATTGATTCTACGTTTTAGTTAGAAAACGTTTGTATAAGAAAAAGAAAAGGGCTGTTTTTAGGGTTTTTCCGATAATTATTCGATTTTTTCTCGCCGTAAGAACCATCCTTGGACTTCAAAGAATATTTTAAAAAAATAACTGGCCAAATTGGTCCAGGCGTTGTTGAGTTATGCACCTACCAACACATTTTGCTATTCATTTTTATATATAACATTGATTTTTGTAAAAGATGTATAATGTAAAAATTGGTAAAGTTACTATATTCACGTTTTCTAGAATAATTTCAATGACCATTATATCTATAAACAAAATATTTAATTTTAATTAAGTACAACGTTATTATAATATAATCCCCTCATTTCAGAGTGTAAATAGTCTCTTTAAATAATTCCATCTAACTTCTTATATAAACTTATCTAATATTCGTAATATTCTTTCTATTTACATACAAATGCTTTGCACGTTGAAGAGTGCTCTCTTTATATCTAGTTTAAATTTCATTAAGTGGATCTCGAGCGCGCATCGAAGGAGATTCATATTTAATCATTTACGTCCCGACATCAGCGCGAACAGATTTTTTGAAAGGTTTTTTGAAATTGTAGTTCTTTCACAACTTTTATTTCTTTTTCGCATAAGTACTTATGTTTTATCGCAGTTTAAAAGCTCGAGGGGCTTGGGAAGAGTATCTCGGAAAAAGATTGCAAAAAAAAAAATATGTGAACTCTTCAGGATTTCTCGCTTTTATAACTCGTATTCAATATATTCAATTTAGAATAATTTTGATTTACGTTGCATTAATTTGGTCCAGTATCATTACCGGCGCCCTGTTTTTACCAAGTATCTAACGGATCCCGGGTTGGGTAATATTAGGTTCCTTTGGCAACCACTGCTGTATTCTTTATGATCATTCCATACAAATTCCACCCACAAATCTCCATAAAAATGAGTTAATACCCCTGAAATATTATTACAACCACCGAATGCAACGCATCCAGCGAGTAATCTGAATTTGTCGCCTCTCGTATGAATGCCAGTAGCGCAGGCAAAATACGGTATCATATTCTAAAAATATTATCTTTCTAGTTATCACGAGATGCTACGTCGCAGAAAACTCGCATATTTGTCAAAGAACCTGTACAGAAAATGTCATCATATTATATTTTCATATAATATGATCGAAAATGTATTGCAGGAAACTTCGAACGAAAATGAATCCTTCATCTTCGCGTTGAGGTATGGTGACAACGAAGACGTCGGCAAACCTAGTTCCGAGATATATGGGATTACGAAAAGAAATATAGATCTATCTATATGTGGAAGAAGATTAAACATATGTATATGTACAGATACCTTTTTATTATAAACTTTTACTGTATTTCGGCGAGCATAATTGAAACAAGTTGATTTCCATCATCGGAAAATTAACACTAAACTTTTCCCAACCTTTATCTTATATGATATGAAATTTTATAGGAAAAATGAACATTTTACTTCTTATATATAAAAATGAATCGCAAAATGTGTTGGTAAGCGCATAACTCAACAACGTCTTGACCAATTTGGCCAATTCTTTTTTTAAAATGTTCGTTGAAGTTCAAGGATGGTTCTTATGGCGAGAAAAAATCGAATAATTGTCGGGAAAACCCTAAAAACAGCCCTTTTCTTTTTCTCATACAAACGTTTTCTAACTAAAACGTAGAATCAATTTGAGCTTTATTGCTATTATATAAAGTTCATTCTGTATACTCCTACTAAACAATTATTCAAATTTTGATAAATCTTTCTGAAGTTTGTTAAGGAAATTTTTTGTAAGGGTGTATGTGATTATAAAGTACTGGCATGTATGTGCAATATTGTAAAAGTAAACGGAAAAAAATATAAAAAACAACACATCATTGTTTGCATTGAAAACAAATGAAACTTATCATCTGCCAAAAATTTCAATTTACTTATGAACCTAGACAATATTAGACAATGTATAATGAATGTATGATTATGAATAAGAAAAATGAAATAAAATTGCCAAGATGAGATGTGCCAGAACTTAAAATAATATAAAATACAGTATATGTATGAATGATACATATATGAACAGGATATGACAAATTAATTCACTTAAAATATGAAATTAAGTATTAATCAGGGCCGGTCCTACCTTTAATGCGATGCATGCAAAAAATACGA
The DNA here is from genome assembly GCF_003426905.1 of Ctenocephalides felis. Taxonomy (NCBI): domain Eukaryota; kingdom Metazoa; phylum Arthropoda; class Insecta; order Siphonaptera; family Pulicidae; genus Ctenocephalides; species Ctenocephalides felis. Next base: position 13,481,561 of record NW_020539724.1, on the reverse strand, counting down.
GCGCACGCTTTAGGGGGCGCCAACACAAGATTCGGATATTAAATTTTCAATATAGTTTTTTTTCAATATATAATTTCTTTGCATCTTTTACTAATCTTTCCACAATATTTTTAGAATTCGTAAAAATTTCCCTTTATACCAACAAATGGAAAAGTAAAGATGAATACATACAATTCGGCCCTCACGATATCGATTGGAAGAAGTTTAAGATGCAATTTTGTATATCTTAAGTAATAAAAAATTAAATTAATTTAATGCAACATGAAGAACCAGTGTTATGTTATGGTTATGGTTATGTTATACCGTTTAAAAGACTTCAATTTTCAATAAAGTGTGGAAATTGAGACTCATCATTTTATTTAAAGCAGTTCTACATTTAACATCGCAAATATTATAAATGTATATGCATTTTGGCGTGAAGAGTAATTTAAAAAACAATAATTATTATTTTTAGGTAAACGGTAAATATTAGTATATTATATTAAAAAATTGTAGACATGGGTACGGGACAACGTCTGTCGGGTCATCTAGTTATTAAATATAAATAATTTAATAACTTGTTCAAATAAATCTACTATCAATAAATAATTTTTCTTGTACCAAGGTATTAATGTAGTCTCTATTATATGAGAAACCGTATGTTCTACATTTTATTTATAACCGCCCTAGTAGACGGGGCCCTTTGCACTACACCCGCACCAAAAATTATTAATAATTTTATGAATGTAATAAAAAATATCTGTGAAGCCCAACGTGCGACAATGTTAAAGTGTTCGTACTTCTACAAACAAGTCCAGTAATTGTACGTTTAGCATTGAAAATATTTGTTAAATTTATTTAGCTTCTGATTCAAAATCTTCTTCAGAATCTATTCTACGATTGTATTTCTTGTTTACACTTGTGCATTCAAACGTTTTCGAAAATCTGATTTATGAAAATGTTTGTTCCGGCGCGCGTTGCATACACATAACACGTGAAAATTGGAAACGTGCGCGGCGCTGATTTATGCGCGATGTGTGTGGGAAATCGGGAAAATGTTCCGGGCGGCCTGATTACACCAACACACTGGTCTGGTCTGGTCATGTCCTTTCTAGGCCGTTTAATGGATTAAACACTGTGCGATGTGCTTGATCAAAGTGACCGATTCGTCGATAGAGGCCACTGGATATTGGCGGATTAAAACCGCAGGGCGGGACGAGAAGTAATGTTTTAATAATAAAAACCACGCTCGCGAACTTCTAATCGAATACTGTTGGGACATTGCTGACATCCCTTTTCTTATCTCAGCTCTCAATTTGTAAATAAACATGATTTAATTACATGAGAAATGCTATTTTATGTTATTGGTCACTATATAACATATTCGTAAAAACTAGCGGCTTTTTTAAATTAAGAGGGTATTCTAGTGTAGAAATTTAAAAAAAATCGATTTTTTTTATTTCATATTTTCAAAGTTTAACTATCTAAGAATATGGGTACAAGAAGGTTTTTGAAAATTTAAATTATTTTCGGAGATATAGGCATTTAACTGACTCGGTCTCCAAACTGGTCTAATCGAACAAAAGGCATTAGGAAGTCATTAGACCAATTTAAAACAGTTTATCGTCAGATGAATTATTAATTCGATGTATAGGTTCAGAAACTCAGGACAATAATGAATCTCTAAACTCGTTGATTTGGATTTTCCCGCCGAAACATATTCATTCTCGATCTCGGGTATTTGAAAAGCAACATTTATTGCTGTTTGCATATTCAATTAAGGTTTCTTTCCGATTTTAAAAATGATGACTCTTATGGTAATGCAAATTGGGCCAGAAACTCATTCATTTGCTGTAAGACGAGGAGGCTAGAACTGCTCGATTGGAAGAGAGAAATGCAGAAAATAGCTTTTTTGAAGTAGAAGAAGGTTCGAAGCATGAAGCAGGAATAGCAGATTAAATAAAAGAAGTATAACATATCATTTTATGACTTTGACAGCAATAAACTTCACGCAAAGCTTTAAATGCGTTTTTCTCAGAACATACTTTTTCAGTACTGTTGACACGATTTCTCAAGTTCTACTCGACCAATTCACTTAAAATGTTCAGAGAGTCTTGTTTATAGTCCTATCTGTAGCCCGAACTAGCATCATCCCCAAATTCCAATTTTTACTATATTTAAAAAATTCGAGAAACTCAAAAAACTGTGAAAAAGACACATTTTTATCAAACAGTCTCCAAGTTGTAAAAAAATGCGATTGCGACATCATTGTAAATTAATCATCTTTTTATTTCTTTTATTTCGGATGGCTAGGAGGGCTGAAATCATGTCAAGACTGAGGTGCCAATTTTTTAAGATAGTAAAAACATTCATTGCGTTCTCTTAAAACACTTTAAAAATGACCTAAAATTCATCGCTCTACACTAGAATACCCCCTTAATTTGGTTTGGATTCAATTCCAGAATGTCTATAAGTAAAGTTTAGTTTTTAGTTATTCATCTATTTCTATTACCCCTGTAATTATTTTAAAAAGCTTTCAATTCACATCTCTCTCAAAAAAGTTATTTTAAACACGGCGTGCCTAGAATTAAATAAAAAGTTGCCGGCAGCTGCAGAGCGCAGTGCAGTCTCGCGTTATTCGAGCTCCGGTTAATTTCAACCTAAAAAAATACAAAAATCGTACCGAAATCTACAATGACAAAAGAGTTCCGTTTCATGAAATAAAAACAAACAGTCGAACGGAAAGTTTGCCGGTTGGAATCGATTTAACGAGTATAATTGTGTGTGAAAACTTTGTTGGCCGCTTGCTAAGTTTAAGTTCTGCTGCTTGCATTATGCGTACAGTGTGCCGTTGACATTAACTGCATTGAAATTATATAAATCATCTTGGTTTTATATATTCCAGAAAATTTTATTGTGTATTCAGGTGCATTACGAACTATGAAATTCAGCTTTTGTCAATGGTTTGCAATAATTCATTTATAGTCGGAAAGATTTTGAGAGCATCAGCTTTATGGGGTAGCCAAATCTCCACTTCCCACAGCGTTGAGTTTCCAATTTGTTTCAAGACAATTTCCCGTGATGGCATGTTCAGAAATGCCTAATAATCGGATATAGATTAATTACATGATTATTCAGCGTTGACAGGAGACAAGTGTTCAACACAAGTTCTGGCGTCGCCCCCCTTGGCCGTGGGGCGGAGTACCCTGAGCACCCTCTGGGACTATACACAAGTGTCACGGGGAGACGGATCGTGCGAGGAGACTATTTAAGAGAAACCCAAGGAAGGATCGAATAGTAATCAGAACTATATGGGGTAATAGATTGAGGATCAGATTAAAAATTATATTGATTCGAGATAATAGTGCTTGAAAATATCACAAACGAGTATACTAACTTAATGCAATGAAGGATATATAGTTCTGTTACTACAGTTCACAATTTTAATACCATTGTAACTTGACAACGACCCGATATCCTTGTTCAGATATTTGCTCTATAGAACACTCGAGTCCCATGGGGTCGTGTAAACAGTCTCAAACGTTCATGAGGTGCCCCCCGTGTGTCGATATCGGATCTGAGCCAATCTAACGCCCGGAGTACTTGCACTCTGTGTAACTGCACTAAGTACACATCGGTACAAGCTGCAACCAGGGCTTTTCAATAATCAATTCTGGTGTAATGCATAGATTTTGAGGAAATAAGCTCCAGTGGACGAATATAATGTTATCTTGTATCAAAATTTGATAGGAGATATTAATATTTTAAGGGGGTATTCTAGTGTAGAAATTCGAAAAAATCAATTTTTTTATTTCATATTTCCAATGTTTAACTATCTAAGAATATGTGTACGAGAAGGTTTTTGAAAATTTGAATTATTTTCGGCGATATAGACATTTTACTGACTCGGCCTCCAAACTGGTTTGGCAGGATCTAATCGGACAAAATGCATTAGGAAGTTATAAGACAAAATTTAAGACAGTTTATTGTCAGATGAATTATTAATTCAAAGTATAGGTTCAGAAACTCAGAGCAATAATAAATCTCTAAACTCGTTGATTTGGATTTTCGCGTCGAAACATATTCATTCCCGATCTCTGGTATTTCATAAGCAGCATTTATTGCTGTTTGCATATTCAATGAAGGTTTTTTTCCGATTTTAAAAATTATGACCCTTATGGTAATGCAAATTGGGCCAATAACTCATTCATTTGCTGTAAGACAAGACAATGCCCGGATTGAACGATTTGAAATACGTACATTTGTACGATTGGAAGAGCGAAATGCAGAAAATAGTTTTTTTGAAGTAGAAGAAGGTCCGATGCATGAAGCAGAAACGGCAAATTAAATGAAAGAAGTATAACATATTACTTTATGACTTTGACAGCAAAAAACTTTACGCAAAACTTTAAATGCGTTTTTCTCAGAACAGACAATTTCAGTACTGTTGACACGATTTCTCGAGTTCTACTCGATCGATTCATTTGAAATGTTAAGAGACTTGTTTATAGACCTATATGCAGCCTGAACTAGCATCATCCCTAAATTCTAATTTCTACTGTATTTAAAAAATTCGAGAAACTCAAAAAAACAGTAAAAAAACACATTTTTTTCAAGCAGTCGCCAATTTGTAAAAAATTTTTTTTTACTCATCGCTAGTTCGGGCGATTGCGACATCATTGTAGATTAAAAATAATAATCTTTTTATTTATTTTATTTCGGATGGCTAGGAGGGCTGAAATCATGTCAAGACTGAGGTAGCAATTTTTTGAGACCCCCACTTCATCAGCTGCCAGTTTCTTCAATTTTCAACTTTTTTTTTTTAATTTTTGTATTGTATTTTAATAATATTAATAAACAAGTGGTAAAAAAATGGATAGTAAAAACATTCATTGCTTTATTTTACGACACTTAAAAAAGGACCTAAAATTCATCGCTCTACACTAAAATACCCTCTTAAGGCAGCTATGGATCAACTAAAATTTGATAAGATTACTTTGAGTTACTTTTGGATTTATAAATATTTTATATGGAATAGGTGTTGTAAAAAACAATACTGTTCATGCAAGTTTTCATTACACATCTGCTATAACTTTTAGTAGCTCCTTTAAATATCCCTATAATACTATATATGTCCTTTCCCCATCATAAATATTACCTATATCCCTTCCCTATCCTGCCCTGCAACTGCCAGATTCAAGTCTGTCCGTTTTGACTGACGGAAGGTCTCCTGATCAGATCTCCCTGGGGAAATCTAGAAGCCGTTGACGTGCGAACGATGGCAACTTGATGTCTTCGAGGGAACCAGGAAGGAAATACTTCCTACTCCGCGCCTCTAAGCGATAAACTACTCCTACGCATTGTGGGAAGGAAATTTCGATCGAGAGATGAGAAGAATTAACTATTTATGGTTTAGGATTTTTTTGGTCTTTGCCTCATAATACTAACTCATAAAAATACTCGAACTTTTCTTATGTGTTATCATTAACTTCCCGTAGGGCAAGTGATAGTAATCGCAAAAAATCGAAAATGAAAATTTTTATAGATCTTTAGGTTTCAAAACCTTCTGAACATTTTGGCATACCTTAGAAAAAATGGAAGTATGTGTGTGTGTGCGTGTATGTATGTATGTTCGGATACAAATTTTCGTCGCCAATTTCGGGAACACGGATCAACCGATTTGAATAATTTAAAAAAACATTCGATTCGTATTGATAAGGAGACGTGCTGATTAGTTTTTGGCGGAGGCAGGTCTAGCCGTTCCGAAGATATGGAACAAAAAGTGCCAAAAACGGTACCAGTTTTTAAGAGAACGGAGCGTCCGATTTTAATCATTCAAAAAACATTTTATTTGTATTGACTAAATGAAGAACTGTTCAAATTCTTGCAGGGAAGGTCCAGCGACTTTGGAGATATGGAGGAAAAAGTAAAAAAAATAAAAAAAATATCAGATATTTTATAGAGGTTTTAACAATAAGTATAAATTTTGTTTACATTCCTATAGATTCCGTACTAATGTTTACGCGTTAGACAGCGACGCGGCGCTTACGCGCTTTGATATTTCGTCTTTATGCAGTTAAAGCAGTACGATTGCTTTGAAAAAAAGTTCAGAATTTCCTAAATATTTCAAAATAAATGATTTAAGATAGAATGATTTAATATGATTCGAAATTCTATTAGAAGTTTCAAATCATTGATCAACTTTTATTGATTATTATTATTGATTATTTTTAATTACTCGAATTTTGAATTGCGGTACGGGAAGTTCCAGCAATTTGCCGTAAAGCACGATGCCCTAATTGCCTTAAGACAGAATTCCACTTACAGCTAGTTAGTTTATAATTTGCACACTATCATGGATCTTAGAATTCTTTTCTATCGTAGAATTAAAAGTTTCAGCACAGACTATCAATTTCTACTCTCGATTATCAAAAATAAATATTTAAAACTGTAAACGACACGAGCACAGTTAAAGTTCTGCAACAAAATAGCCAGTCTAAGCAATTGTTCCAGTTTTACAGATTTGAAGAAAATCGCCGATTTCAAAGTTGGACTTTAAAATAGTGCAGTACTTTCATAAACGCGCTCAATACAAAGTTTTCATTCGGAACACATCAGCGTTCGAAACTTTTAAATAGTTTTCTCTCGTTCCGGAGATATTTGTAGTCTTTTTTGTCAAGAGATTGAAAGAAGAATAGTAATTGTTATCTAACAGTTGATGTTTAAGATTTGTACGATTCATTAAAGAATCCAGGTTATTCTCAAATACTTTGATAACTAAGTCTGTTATATTACAAAATAATTAAATCTTTCCCTTGAAAGGTTTTAACTAATAATAAAAATTCTAAGTGCCTGAAATTAAATCAGTCTACGAATTTAAGATATAATTAGGATCAAAAGTCTTTATAAATCGCATTTTCGAAAGGTCTTACAGTAATAAAGACTAAAGTTGATCCCATTATTATAAATACATTACATGACGAAGCCCGAACAATTAATTTCAACCATCGGAGAGACTTCAAGTACGAATATAACGAGGACGTTGGAGGAAAAAATCCTTTGAAAATAGAATTCATTGGCCAGTTTAACTGAATTATAAATGTTTTTCAGTATTTAAAACTTCAAACTTGGAAACTTCAAAATTGGAAGGAACTTCAAATTGGTTGACAATCAGCACAATAAACAATAAAATACAAACTCAGAAAAGTGTAAAAGTCTACTTAAAGACCACCCACACTCACTTGCCACATTCCATCATAACACTACCAGGACCAGGTTGAAAAAAAATCATTTTACATTAAACTCTGTCAATTTCATTTTTTTGACTATGGACATAAGGCTTTGTATTTTTGAATCCCTTTTGAATCTTACATGATGTCCTTTCAGGTAAAAACTCTTGCATAATCAAAAATGGAACTTTCATCACCTCTTGATAATAATTTTAAAGCATTTTCGGTGAGCTGAATCACTTATTCATAATATACCCTAATATCCTTCAAAATGCAAGCTACTCCTATCCAAAGTTTAGGGTTTGTGACAACATGGTTGATACATCAAGAAAAGAACTTATAATACAATATATAATTTCAATCATGAGTTACACACTGCCATCAACAATAATTTTTAATATCCCAAAAATAAAATGAAATATATTTTATGGAATAACCTTCTTTTATTACAAGGTTCGACTTTTCACAGAAAATAAGTGGAGCTGCGTCCCAACTTACCATAACTCGATCTTTTCCATCATTAATTATTACCAGCCCAGAGTCTATTCCTGGTTCTTTAATTCTTCTGCTAAGTTGGCTCTTAACGAAATTACAATTTTAACCGTAGGCAATTAAACGTCGAAATGAAATTGTCCATTAAACGGAAACCAACGCGCCGTGAACATTTTTCTGCGTCCGACAATACGCTACGTCGCCTCCGTTCTGTTATGGAAGACTGGAAAAGCCTCATTTTCCACACTTTTCCCATTTTTCGCATTTTATATTAATTTTATAGACCATTGTTGAGTAGATATTAGAATGGACATAGACACGAAGGGAACGGCGTGAAAGAAATAATTAATTTGTAATTGTAATGACTGGAAGACGAGGTGAAAGTAAGGGATTTGAACAGATTTAAGGAAAAAGGGAAAAGAATTTATGGGAATACAATTTTTGAAACCTAAGTGAGATACATTTTAAGAAGTTTTATAGATATAATCGTTCAAAAATACTTAAATTTACTGACAAATAAAATTATTGGTACATAAGTAGACAGGTAAACAGGTAGACAGACCGACAGGTAAACAGATAGACAAGTTGGCAAATAGGCAAATTAGGCAGGTGCAGCACTGGATTCACTTTTATAGAAATAAACTGAATGTATAGTTATTTTTATAAAAATAACTTTTATATTTTTATATGACATATATTATTGTTGCTTCTAAATTAAAATTTAATGATACAAAGTTTCTAGTACATTTACTTCTGTGGTCACAAGTTTTTAGTAATACGAATGTAATGATATTAAAGTTCTCTAGTACTTCACATTGGAAAACAAATTATTTTGCAATAATCATCTGCAACATGTGTACGAACCTCAGAAAAGTCCTTCAAGACAGAAAACACAACAAAGTTAACTTTTCCGCTTTAATATTTCATCAAGATTTCTTCTGAAAAGTTTTATTGGTAAGAGGTAATACACCTTGTATTGGTAGTTCAATGTAAAATATTACTATTACTAAGAATTATTCTATTATTAAATAACTCATTTTTGTGTGCAAATATGTATGGAATAAGTGTTGGCTAAATATAAACTCAAAAGTATATGGCAAATATGTTTTGCGGCGCCAATATGTGCGACAAATAAATATTTACCGACAAAAAACCGTCGAGATTTACTATGTACACAAAGTACTGACGATAATGCAAATATTCGTATAAGGTGGAATACATATAGGTAACACATATGATAAAGACATCGATATAACAAAGATATATTTTAATAAATTATATTTTTAGTCAAAAATTTTAAACTGATGCTCTAATGGTCATACCTTATCATATTCTGTTAATTTCTATTACTCGATATTAATAAGACGGCTACAATAAAAATGATGATTAAAAATGTGCCATGTAAAAATTTATTACCTTACAAAAAAATACGGTCTCCCAAAATGTTAAAGAATTTAGACAAAGTAAAATATGCATTCACAAGAGTTTAAAAAATGATCAGAGCCAGAACAATTTAGTTCACAATGGCTTGTTTAAAATTGTAGTTCCTTATATTGAAGTAGATTTATTCTTGTAGCATCAAGTTAGAGATTTGATGATAATGAGTTTATATAAAGATCATTTATACAAGTTTGTTATGTTGCATATAAGATGCGTTTCTCAGTTACACATGTTTATATTTATTTCTATCCCCTATCCAATATTTCAAAGGAATATGCAAACCGTTTGCAAGTGCAGATTTTCTGAAATCTACACCTAACAATATCGTTTACCGTCGCACAATACGGATTTCTATTTTTCTTCTATTCGGCAAATAGAGAAAAATACACAAACACTATATACCCCGATGTTCCTTCGAGAAAATCGCAAACGTTATAGCTTCAGCATTGCACGAATAAATATATTTCTGAGAACTGAATCTGATGTATTTATGAAATTTTGTCTATTCATCGGACTGAAATTATTCATATGCGAAATAAAAGTGCGACTAAGCGAAATGTAGAGAAATATTGCTGCAATTGCAGGTGATGGAAAGGATGGTTTGGGGAATAAATATATCAAGGCTCCAAGGCAAATCGTATGAAGAAACCGATGAATAGAGACTAAAATCGTATACAATCGAGCCAGGTGAAATATTTAGCTTGACACTTCAAATAAATAAAATAAAGCATTAAGTAATTAAGCAACATATATATTTTTATAAGTATCTCGGTGCTCAACTTGGCATAGAGTTGAGCTACAGCTCTTCAACCAAATAAATATTTCTTTCACATTAAATTTACAAAATTGATGTTTCTATTACCTCTACACTGTGAATAATTAACAAATCTTGACCTACATTCCATAAATAAATCTGTGTCTCCAATCCTCTTTTATTCCTTTATATTTTTATGGTTGACCTGCAGCCCTTGACAAATATTTTTTACCATCGAATAAAAAGCAAAAATTTAAATTAAAAATTTAAAGCGCATCAAATATGTGCAATTGTGCATGCTGGATTTGCATACGGATGGAACAAATAACGCGAAATTTTACATTTTATATGTATATACATTAGTAGGAAGAGGGTAGGTAAAATAAATATTATGGAATAAGTTAGAGCCTACCAAAATAAGCTTGTAGTTACAAATTCTTTTTCGAACACAGTGGTAATAAAACACCTTCTTACCTGTTTCCCCTGATTCGAATTTAGTTTATTCAACTCACCTCTTGACTAAACATTTTTATTACAATAGTTAATACAGAATAAATATCTCTACAAAAAAATTATAATGAACATGTACTTTTCAAAATCAAATTTCCTCATTTACGAAAAAATTAACCACAAACACATATGTAACCAAGATACAACAAGTTATGAACTGCTATTAACAACATATAATTATCCTGAAAATACTCTTATATCACCTCAGTAGAAAATCCTACTATTAAACCAAACAAATAACCTGCAATTACATAAGATGATAAAAATGGAAAAGTGCTTCTCAATGCATAAAATAAAAGAATTCAAAAAATGGCCAAAATTGATACAAATGACCATAAAACTAAATAAATACCAATAGATTTAACTAAATTCAATAGTAAATTGAAGTATTATTAGAGATGAACTTAATTAATTTTATTTTTATATTGGGACAGATTACTGTTGTAATTCTATTTGCATCTGAATATTGTCTGTGTATGTATATTTTGTATGTATATGTGTAGTAATAATTTATTTTTTACTATTAAAATAAGATTATTATTTCATATTAGTTTGCTTACATCATGGATTCAAACTAGAATCTCATTAGAATTGTCAATTCTTTAAAAATAACACATTTGAAACTACTTCAGGATTTTGGTGTATCAGATCATTTTCAGAGAATCGACTTTTATGAACATTTAGAAAAATATTAACTGTGATTTCTTACACTAGCCAACTTTTATAACACCATATATAAATAAATGAAGAAAAAACGTAAACAGTTTTTGCACTTTACATACTTGTTTTAATATTATATTTATTTAAATTTTATATCTTCTGTTTTTGGCATTTATTATAAATTGATCAAGATATATAATCTTTATTTTTCTATTTTACTGATTTTATGAAAAATTTCTTTTTCCAGCCCAGGGTCTACAAAGGTGCACAGTCTCCCAATAACCGGAATAAAATGAGTCGACGTCGCCCATGTGTTCGTATTTGAAACGCGCGCCATATGCGGCGAAAACTTTTGTAATATGTTTGTTTTCACATGGAAAAGCCCGACCAACATTTCCAAATAATACGCAAAATTGTAAATGTTAGACATTGATTAAGAATAAAATAATAATAATGGAATTCGTTAAATATACGCTACTTCATTTAATTGGATCATTATAGTACCTATTCCATATGAAACATCAGTAAATTTTTGGTAGTATTTGGAATGTTTAAAATGAATGCCCATTTAGTAATTGAACAGCTGGTTATGACGTATGAGTAGAGATATGAATAAACAAAATACAATATAAGTAACTCGGTTTAGTAGAAGTTGAGAAATCGTGGGTATCGTAGGAAGGTAGAAAACAGAGGAAGATAATTGTGGCCAAACAGCTATATCTTAGAAAATAATAGAGATTTAAAAAAATGCCTTTATATGCATATTCTAGAATAGTTATACTTTGAGAATATTTATAAAAACAAAATCGATTTTGCAAAATTTCTACACCAGAATATCCCCTTAAGGTATCCGATTTGGTAAAACCAGGTATTCTAATTGTAACCTATAAATTACCAATCTTGTGGTAATGGGCACAAAAACAAGAATTTAAATTTAAACTCACAACTGCACTTTCTCCAATTTCCTATTTTCCATCGAGAACATTTTAATGAAAAACTTCAATTCCTGTATCATTATCACTCCCAAGAATCGACAACATTATCCTTTACTTGCAACTAATTTGGGCGAGTGCTCTCCAAAATAACCCCAGTCGGTGGCTTTATACTTCTGTATAAAGCTGCCACTAAATCAAGCCGTTTAGAAATAGTGAAATTCATTATTCACTTCATGAATAGACGGCGGCATATATTACTGTACAGAAAGGGATGTTTACAAATTGTTCAGCTTGCAGTGTAATTAATATAACTTTATATATGTACTACCGACGGGATCGTTTAATCGTGTGCTCAACTTGCTAACTATAAATGAGTATTTGTATAATATTTTAATACAGAACTTGTCCCGAATGAACGCTACTTTATTTACCTAATGCATAATAGGAACAAAGCAAATGAACTGTAGAGATTGTATTTGCTCAAAGGCCTAGGTAAGAGACAAAGGTAATGGTCTTACAACGGTAATAAACAATTCTGGCAAAAGGATTACAAAACTATTTGTAACTATTATTTTCTAAGTCTACTCCTCTTCGGTATGAATCAACTCTCAGCCCAAAATTATGTTTTTTTCTATTTTTAAAAAATCGAGAATATAAAAACAAAAATTGTAAAAAAACACTTTTTTCAGACTGTTGCTATTTTTCAAAAATATATTTTTTAAAGTTATCTGTTGTAGTTCATACGAATGCGACATTATGATTAATAATATAAGTTTATTTTTTTATTTTTGTTTTTGTGAAAACTAAAACCATAGAAAACGGTATGATCAGTTGACATTTTTTGGGACACCCCATTGCATTACCTTGTAGAACTAAAATTTTAAATATTTTATTTTTAATTGTTTTACATCATTTTATTTTTCATATACCTAAACCCTAATTGATAACTTTATATTAACTTCCTGAAAAGAACTATGTTTTCGTGAACCAATTTTTATTTTAAACTTGTACTTTTGTGCTAACTCATTTAATATATTGATCAATTTAATTGTGATATTAAATTTAACTTTTACCTGCAAATTTATCAAAATCTACCCATAATGATTCATAAATGCATCAAGTAACTCCATATCCACCTGTTACAATACACCTCCCCGATCATAACAAGATTCATTATGGTTATACGATCAAATTTAATTAGAAATCAGTCATTATCTTTAACCGTAATATTCTCTCTGTGCTGGGATTATTTAATGGGCATTGTGCGACGTCCGGAAAATTCACGGAAAATTTATATCTATACACCCGCAAATACCTTCGGAAAATGATTTGGTTATTTTGCAATTAAAATCGTTCCTTTACATGCGCTGCCTCCCAGTTAATCCTTCTGCTTACCGCCAAAGCTATTTCTGAAGGAATTACTCAAGTGTAATTATTATTTTGAGATTTTGCTCGAGGGAAGTTCTTTAGATATTGTTAAATGTTATATAAATAATATAAATTGATAAGATCGGAAACTCGAATCAATGATATAATTATATGATATAAAAAGTATAAGCTTCGGAGATTTATTAACCCCGACAAGGGGGTGCAAGCACTAAGACCGCCTGATTTATTCCGGATTACTTCAACTTTTTCCTGTTTCGTTTTTCACAAATCTCTCAGCCAGTATGCGAGATTCAAAATGATAATTAAGTTTTTGAATTTAGCGTATAATGTATTCAAGGACTGGATTTAGAAGTAATTCCAAACGAAAGGCGAATTTCTTTCATTAAGAAGATTTCACCCGATCCGAGAGAAAAGATGTACTCAAATCTAATTCCACAAAAGACCTTTTTTATTTGATATTCAAACCCGTGCAAGAAGATTGGTAATAATTGTAAATGGTGGAAGGAAATTAAATTATAGTTGGATCTATATTATCCCAAGTTCTAAGTAATATATGATTAACAATAATTAAATAAAGACATGATAAGATGGAGTCATAAATTATCTTCATACGTTTCTATATAGAGGTTTAACAATGTAATGAAAATATTACTACTGGTGATAAACGTTATTATCTGGATTTTATGTTTTGCAATAAAGATATTGATATAAATCTTTACCATAATTTCTATAGATAACTGGATCATAAAATGTGCATTATTTTATACGTTAATTTACTTCAAGTAAGAGAAAGAGATAGAACTCAAAATTTTGTATATGAGAATTTTTCTCATGCACAACTTTTCTCCCATTTTCAATTCATATATCGCAAATATTTACAAATAGACGGAAGTCCCGTAACGCCGGACGGCACCTAATGCCAGACACTCTATTTAACACGTATTATATAAGCGAGTATAAATCTTTTTATATCAAAATACAAGTGAAAATCATGGCGTCATCTAAATATCAATGGAACTAATTCTAGTATATTTATGCATTTACATTTGAGTGGCATTCAATAACAAAAGTAGTACTTGTATAGTTATCCGTAAAATGGTAAAATATTATTAGATATTTTAAACAATTTTAGTAGGTACCACCCGGACACTAAGTCGTCACTTAGCGCCGGACAGTAAACATATTGATATTTCTTGTGAGAATTGACGCAATTTATTTTAATTATTTAATTTTGTTCTGTATGAGTGCTAAAGGTCACTTCATACCCCTATTTTTCATATTTTCAAAAAATGAAAATCTTATGATGAATGCTGCAGTTGAGAGCTTCGGTGTGGCCCAGCCAAAACGGTGGATAAATAGTGATTTTTTTGCAATATCTAAAAATATTCGTCAAACACACATGTACAGACACTCCAGAGTGTGGAGATGGCTACCTATGTGTTCAATACTGGTTATTTCAAAATGTCCGGTACACTTGTAAAATCATATTTCTTGTTACCAAAGTTTGATTGATAGTATTAATTATTTTTGTTGCGTTTTTGTTAATTTAGTTTGATTTCTAACTTTGTTATCTAGCATAAGTCATAATTTAATAAACATTTCGTGAAATATTTTTTGATTTATTTATAAATAACGTTAGGTGTCCGGCACTCGGGGACTTCCCCCTAAAACTTTTTGCCCAATATGATTTTATATCAATATAATTTCATTTATAACAATTTCAGTACATTTTTATTAGTGGTTAGTAATATTCTACAGTATAGAATAAACTACAAATATTAACATAAGAATGGGTAAAAAATTATCGCTCATTTGTTTGAAAAATTTGTGGGAGGTTTAAATGGTGAACAGTAAGTTTTAGTCAATATATATTTGGTTTATTCTAAAAACGTTGCATCATGTATCCCTGAATTATAAATGTCAGTTTCCCAAAGCTTGATAAATTCCACCCCATAATCATATATAAATCCCGGCCGTCCATCCTGATTCCACATCAAGAAAACATTGTTCCCAAATCTATTATTTTAGCCCATACAACAATATGCGAGATTTGAGAAAGGTAAACACATCTATTTCGTGTTATCCCGTACAAACATCGTTTTCGAGAACGTATACGATATATTTTTTCAATATCCCTGAAGGATTTCGCCTTAGTCAGTGACAAAGTTGTTATCTATCACGGCGGACGTACGGCTTTGCGAGGAACTCGTATACAGCCGAGTATATTCATATTTATAAAAGTTAGAAAACTTTATCTTTCACGGCTGCTTTATTTACTGCCCTGTCGTGCGCCCCCTTCAGACAACGACGGAGCACCCGGTAATAGATAGATCGAGGGAAAGAAGAATATGCATGAAATCGACAAAACTTGCGGTATTTAGTAACATAAGCTAATAGTAAAATATGTAAATATTAATTTTACAAAGTGTAGAGTTATGGAAAACATAACATAGATTTTTGACTTGCCACCATACTTATAAATAAACTAGGTGTAAGTAGAATTTTGGCTTAAGGTAAGTTGCACGGATTTTCCGCTATGTGTAAATAATTGATTTAATCATAAATTTGATTTATGTATGATCTACCTGTCTAACAGCCTACTTGCTTACTTATCCAAGTATCTACCTGTCTTACTTCCAACTGTCTACCCGCCTACCTGTACACCTTTCTACTTGTCTGCCTATCTACCTGTTTACCTGCCTACCAAATTTCCTGTCTACCTGTCAACCTGTCATCTGGGTATGAATATTTCTACTCTACAAATTATCTGTAATGATAATTTCAGGCCAACAAATGTCATTTTTCTACAACTCCAAAATTGCTGGACATGCCTTAGCAACAATGTAATCAATTTCTCACTCATTCAATTCAAATAAAATGTGGTTTGGGATATACAAATCAAATACTGTGTTCTATCAATAACTGAATTTACATTTTCTGCACTTTTGTTTCGTATTTACGAAAAGACCCAACCTGCCTTTGCCAAAAACTAATAAGCACGTCTCCCTATATATAGAAATGTTTTTTGAATAATTCAAATCGGTTGGTCCGTGCTCTCGAAATCGTAGACAAAATATTGTATCCAAACACGTATACATACATACTACACAAAACAAGCATACATCAATTTTTCTAAATAATAAGGTATACCAAAATGTTCAAAAACCTTTGAAATGTAAAAATATGCAAAAAATCCATTTCGATTTTTTTCCGGGAAAACCCTACGGAAAGTAGGGTAAGTAATAACCATTTAGTCCAATAAAAAATCAATTTTGATATTTCTGGTGAACTACATAAAAATATTTCATTTTAATTCCAAAACTATCTTATCCCTGATCTTATTAATTCTTCAGATTCAAAAACTTCGGCTCTATCCACAGATGTATAATAAATGTATAGAGAGAAGAAAAGAATTCCTCAGCGTTCTTACAAAATCATATTACAAAACTTCAAATTAGTTTCATCATTTTTTTCTTATTCTCTTTGCTTTTCGCTTTTTGATGCAATATGTGCCATAATCGTTTATTAAACTTTACATTGGATTTCTCGGAATATTGTTAGTTCAACTTTGCCATAAGTTCATTTCGTATTATAGAACCGCCTGCTTTTCAGCACCTTTTGAATAGTTATCTCAAAGACGGGAAAAAACTTTGAAATGGGCTTAAGTTTCACTCACCGGCTGTGGAATTAAATAGACGAAACACCTACGATGAAACAAAAAATTCTTTAATAAAAGTTTACAGAGAAACTTGAGTAAAGAGAGTTGTCCATTTTAGAAAGGAACTATTTACATTAAAAATATTGTCCATTGCCTAATTGTGAATTTACTCAAATATCTATAGGGTAATAATCTTTGTCGGACACCTTTCTAAAGTCACCATGACCTCTATCCATCTGTTCCTCGGACAAAACTTAAAGAATCGTTCGTATTTCATATTTGGCACGTTCCATATTTCTGCCGTATCATCATCATCTTCTACAAGTTCTGAATAAACGGATTCCTATAAAGCACTCTTCACGTTTTTCGTGATATCCTTTTCTCTTATTATTATTAGTTACGTTACCATTTCGAGTGATTTATTATCCTTCGTCCTTCGAGATCGAAGTGTTCCATATATAAGAACCAAAGCACTGAATACCCCCAGAGGAATTCTTAGGTAAAAATCGAAGTCAATAGAAAGGAAAAAAATGAACTAGTATAAAAAGTGTGGTGACTTTAATCGTGAAAATAAATGAATTGTGCATTTAATTTTCAACAAGTTTGTGCTGGAATCTGAAAATTCTTGTATATCCTCCTCCTCCACCGTATCGTTTCCTCGCATCGAATATTTTTCCCAGGATGACAATTTTTCTCTTTTACATAGACGTCTTATATAAGTACGCTTTCTGCGTCTTTGTCTCAGGTCCTTTATCGCCCGGGCAAAGATTCATATATCATTTGGTTTTATAAGCATTTTCATACGTGTGTCCCACGTGGAGGGTTCCGGAGTGAGGTTCGGAAAATGAGGAAATTCGATACATCGCTATCTGAAATGATCACCAAGGAATTTTCAAAGGTGCTTTGGAAATATGTCAAGTTTTCATCAGGAGAATACATTGATAAGGACAAATGGGTATCATATATTGGACTCTTATGGCGATGATGAAACTTTATTGAACAGAGAAATTTAAATGAAAATATAGAATGGAATTACTCATACATTAATGTAACTATAATTTTTATAACTACTCGAGTAACATAATGTACAAATGCAACGGAAGTGCGTTACGGCAGATAAGATAAGATAAAAGTCGAGTGCCAATGATTCGTCATTCGCTCTCAACGATATCATTTCTATACGGGTCGATTGTGATTAGTTGTCGCGTATGTGAATAGAGATCTGTCGTTGTATGCGTACCGATATCAACAAGGAAATCGGCATATATAAATAATCATTCTAAAGATACAAAGTAGTACAAATGTTGATTTAATGAAAAATGCCTGAATTAGAAGAATATTTTACCCTGTCCCCCGCAAATAATTAAAATGAAAATAATAAAACAAATACAGCATTTCCGCCCTGTATGAAACATAAGTTTATTGAAATCATTTCTATATTATCCGTAGTTTCTATAAATCTTTGAGGTTATTGAAGTGGAAAACATATTTTAGTCAGTCAATGAATGTATGTTAATTTTAATTACATGAAGTTTTTCAAACACAATTATTACATGATGAGTGAAGTTGCTAAAACAATATTTGTTTAGACGTTGTTTAACATAATCCACTGTGTGAACGAATATTATAGAATTTATTAATCAGTAATTACTTCATTTCTCTAACAAAGGTTCATTTCTAAATGCTAATTACAATGACAAACCGATCATGTCATATTTGAAGAATGACTTTAATTACATTATTGTTTTTAAATATTTTACATATTTTTAATGCTATTATAAATATATAATTTATAATTTATCATTAAATAAATGTGTATAATGGTTGACACTAATAAATGTGTGCATCACGAGTGTTACCATATTACTAATAAACAATATTCAAAAATGTTATAAGATGAATTTATTTTTACTTAAATGTCATCGTAGAGCAGAAAATAAGTTTTATTTTGATCGCGTGTGAACCTTACGCGCATCCTTTTTTTTAATTTTCTTTTTGATTAAATTTATATATAGATCTAATAAGAAGCTATATCAAGCCTATATCATAAAATAAAAACCAATTTGTGTAGAACAGTTTTGTGCAGTAAATAATCGATTAATAATCTTACTTAAGTTTTTTAGTATATTCATATTAAAATTATATAAAAGTGATCAGGATTGTTAATAAATAAATAAATAAAATCTTCAAATAATCTTCTTGTGCTGAGAATTCCCTCGAGACAATTCTATGAGAGTCTTCATATAATGTATTTTTTTACATTTTCATCATGTACCTAACCGAACATGATTTTTATGTGTACATGTTACGAAAATATAGGTGAGTAGGTGGGATTGACATATGTCCCATGCTTACAAAGCTGATCAGAATGAATACGAAGTCCTGATATCAAACCTTTTTAGGTCATCAATATCACTACATCAGATCAAAGGATGGTCGTGGCTTTTCAACCCAGAGGCCACTTTGCAAATCCAATTATTCGCGGAATTCTTTACCAATCTCTGAGTACACTTCAAAAAATCGCAAAAATACAGAGAAAATTGTAATTCGAGTACTCGCATATGTGGAAGTCATTATTTGGAGGATGATAAAGGACAATAATAATAAAAAACAAGAATTGAGGGAAAAAAATATACGTGATATTTATTATTGATATTTACTCGATATTTTGTTAAAAATATATCATGTACCGAAAAAAATTAAAGAACTAGTTGGTATTTGTATTTTGCCTTGCGGCAAGTTACATGAACTTCCTGATATGTGTATAATGGACTTAATAAAAAATAAATTAATTTATGAGTGATTAAAAGTATTCCGAGTGGATTTATTACACGTAATTGAAGACGAACTTTTAAATTTCTAAAATCGGTTTAGGCGTTTTTGAGAAAACGTCGAACGCAGTGTCAATCTTATATGTAAGCCAAGAAATTTTCAGGTTCCTGAATAGGCTAGGCTATTGAAACTTATTGCAAATATTGCAAATGTATCGTTTGCGTCTGACATTTGTGATTGACCTGGCTTTCCACTAAATCTAAAGTGGTAAATTAATAA
Source organism: Ctenocephalides felis (assembly GCF_003426905.1). Lineage (NCBI taxonomy): Eukaryota > Metazoa > Arthropoda > Insecta > Siphonaptera > Pulicidae > Ctenocephalides > Ctenocephalides felis. The sequence goes on along the minus strand of NW_020539724.1, from coordinate 13,461,464 downwards.
ATTAAATAACATAAATCTATTACCCTTTCCATCAGTGCTTCGTAGAGGCGTCAGCCCTTGTATCATTCTGCGTAGCGCTGGGCGTAGCATAAGCGAAACTTTCGGTATTATCATTCGTTGTGGTAAATCGCACGGAAATACGGCTGGGGGCAAATGGCAAATAAATCGCTCAATCGTTTAGGGAACTTGGAAATAATGGTCGAATAGATTTTGCGATTTTGCGATTTTCTGCGTTTTAAATAACAAGCCAGTTTCAACAACGGCAATTCATCTAGAAAGAGAATGCCTCGAAATTCGAAATAGAGTTGTGCGAGAAAACGAGCGAATCGGTCGTGACCTTAATGCGTTTGTACTTACTCTACAAGTCAAGTGATTGATAGAAAAGATAAAAAACTATATAAATAAACCAATTGGAAAATCTTTCAGTAATGTTAATGACACCTTGCTCCACACTTTCAAGCACAGCAAAATAAAAAAAAAATTGAAATATCCTATGATTAGTATATTCAGAACCATACAATTTACTTATACGCCACGGAAGTCCTCGTAGACTTGCGTTACATAGGAAGAAGAAGAAGAAAAATGATACTAATCAGGAAAAAAGTATAATTAAGGGAGCGTCCAATAATCACGTGAGCAAGTTTTTAAGGATTTTTGGTGATATTCAAAATTACCCCCCCCCTCCCTTACCAAACATCACGTGTATTTTTAGTTACGTGATAAAACTGTAATTTTTTAATTTTTTTTTGAAAATGTTTGATTTTTTTACAACAAATCAGTTAAAAAATAAATACACGTGATATCTTACTATACCCCTCCCTCCCCCCGTAATATTTAATTTTTTTTGCCAAACCCCCCTTCCCCTAAAAACCTCACGTGATTAATGAACGCCCTCTGAGAGAGAGAAGCATAGCATTCTAGTTCCTCCCCCCATAAGGAAATGCCTAACGCTAGTTTCCATAGGGACAAGAGGTAAGACAAAACCAAGATGTTTTAGTCGATAATATATCCAGGCAGTATTGAGTCCGGCATAGACAGCACAAACATATAAGCCAAAATAAAAAAATGTGTTACCTGGTTTCAATTTTTATATTTGTTTATAAAATATTGAGTACCTTCAGCAATAATCCTATAAATTTCACGGGAAGAAGGAGATGGCTCTAATTGGAAGAACGTATAATTAAGAGAGAGAAACATAACATTCTAGATCCTCCCCCATGAAAGGTATTAAGCCTTTAATACTTAAAGGTGTTAATTTTGCTGTATGAAAACATAGTCTTTTTTACAAATCTGTCTCATTTCCTCCTCTAAAAAGAGTAAATCAAAATCCCCAATAAGTTCATTACCCCTGCCTGTTTTTGGATTGTTTAGCTTCTCCTATAATTGCAAACGCCGCTGTGTGATTAATAAACCAAACCGCAAAACGAGGTTTGAAGGAAACTACTATTATATCACGCCATATAATTCTGGATAACGTTTTACTTGAATACTCAAACAGAAATAAGGGAAACTAGAGGTAAAAGATACCAGGTAATAAAAATACTAGTACAATACTATAAAGTTTGTTCAAATAATTTACTAAAATATATGTACCTAAATTTATACTTAAAAGGAAATTCAAATTGATAGTAATGACTAAAATAAGCATAAATGTTTATTGAAATCTCAAAAAAAAAATGCGAAAATCTTACAAGCAGAATATTTTATTATCTATGCTCCACTAGTTTCTTAGAATGCTTCTACTGTGTCACCACACTTGTATAATTTCAATATAACAATAATAAAAGTCCCATTACCTCCAAGAGCTAAATTTCTATCCATTACCCCCGGTTTCTTGTATCTAGTTCTTTGCAATAAGAACAGACATTAACTTGCACACAGAGAGTTGAAGATTGCAAAAGTTAATTCATCCCCGAGGCGCAATTCTAGTGATTGCTCTCGGGTCCGAGAAGGTGAGTGTATATATTTTCTATTGTTTCAGATAAAATGTTTACACAACAGTTCAACAACAATTCTGCATTCGTATTTATCGCATAAAACGATGTTATCTGAACGAACAACCTGAATTAATGTGCGAATAAATCGGCTGCACGCTCAATTGTAATTGCACGGCGTGGGCCACGGGGCCGATGTTGCTGATACTGGGAACAATCTTTCAAACAATAGAAAATAGAAATATTTATGTGTTATTTGGATTTATGACATTCAATTAAAAAATTATTTGGAACCTAGAGCCAGCAATACACAATTCAGCATCAACAATATGATTGGTAGAAACTGCCTCTATCAATGTAAAATTCTTTACACTGAAAGATTTAAATCACTAAATTTTTGGATAAAACTATAGTTGATATAAAGATAACTTGGGCGATGCAAGTGTCATTTTAATTATACAACAAACACTTTTTTAATTAGTTAAATCATTGACTACCAAAAAATCTACTAATATGATTCCATATCCATAGTATACTACATTTTATGATCGTCCTGAAGAAGAAGTTTAGGCTTTCTTAAAAAAATCTGACCAACAAATTTTATGGTTTGGAAGTTGACCAAGCCTTTCCAAGTTGACCAAATTCTTTTTTTATAACTAAACTAGCAAACCCGACGAACTCTGTTTCGCCACCAAATAGTTTCGTGAGAAAGATGAAGAAATTTTTTGTTTGTTTTATCTTTGAAAAGGAAAAATTTGATTTTATTACACAACAGTAATGAATTTATTTCGATTACAAAAATGAAGTGTTTTTTAGTTGAACTTCTCTAAGTAAATGAAAGTGAATCCGTTTCATTGAAGTGCTCTTTGGTAAACCTTCCATCTCGTGACAGGCAACGTATAACTGCCCATGTGAAAAACAATGATTTTCTAAATAATCTATTCGAAATTTATTTCGCAAACACTAAGCGATTGGCCTTGCGACTTGTTAATTGTCATTGCGAACGCAAGGCAAACTGGAAATTGCAATTGTTTGAAGTCAAACGGAAGACCAGTCGGAATCATTGGTATGTCACCAAATCGCCAGCAATTTTTGATTGAATGGTGAAATTCAGTGCGTGTACATCCTTATTCTTTGCGGCAAGAATTGCTCGTTGACTTAACCAAGCATAATTCTGATAATTCTCACTAATATCATTACTCGAATTTTTAATTACGGTGCGTAAAGTTCCAGCAATTTGCATTAAGGTACGATGCCATGCACCACTAATTTTCTTAACAAAAAACCTTGCGTCCGAGACCTTTCCAACGAATGCAAAATTGTCGAAATCGGTTCGTGCGTTCTGGAGTTATATCATCAGGAAGAAAAACCCGACTTATTTTTATATATATGTAGAAGATATCCAATTACCCCACATTTTGTTTCACAATATTTTTACATAAATAACTTAAAAAAACCTCAGAAAAGTTAAATTGTCTAATTTTACGATGCGTAGTACCTAACATTTGACAAAACAAGCAAGCATCATCGTTAAACATCCACGTTCGCCTGATTTATCGCCTGAAGTTTAGAATTATATTAATTTAAGGACACCGTATAAAATATGAACCGTGTAATAAATTTGGAAAGATTTACCTTTATAATGCCTATTTACGACCAAACTGTGGTCGAGCTTAATAATGACACTCGGGCAGGCTGTTTATAATTTCATGATTGTTTATTCAAATCTGTGCAAGTGCTTATGTGGTCCATGTCGGACTCCAAAATATTTAGAATGGATGAATTAATATTTAAAAGCATGCCTGGACGACCTGATGCGTATGTCGTAAACAGCAATTAATTATTAAGAGACGCAAAATGAAGGATGGTGGGACACATATTGAAGGACAAAGTTGTCAAGGTTAATATTTTGATGTTTATATTCTTTACAGCATGGAATATACATTATTGATTGTAATCAATTAATGGAAATATCAATTCGAATATATGGAAACTTATTTCATCGAACAAATTCAATCATTTCTAGTGGGCCTGATAGGAAACGAAGCAGCAATCGGACAAATATCAAACATTAAATTCCCAAAACCTCATTAGACTTTCGCCTAAACAGAAACAGTCTAGCGCGACTCCTAACATATAATGTATACAAATAAAGTTGTCATATCATCTGAAAACACATTTCTCTCTCCTAATTTCGGGCTCACACAGGTGGCGTCTTGTGAAATTGAATAAATCCCGACTAAATAATAACCGCGCGAGTAAAGCAAATATTCAGAATTAATTAATTCCCTCTTTAGAACGCCTTGATAACTCTTCAAGTTTGTTTATGTCAGTTGCTTTAAGCGCTCAGAAATTTCGCACAAAATTTTGCCAACGATGGAGTCGACGACTGGAACACGAATTTGTGCAACTGGATTAACACATGTATGTGATTTCTTGAGATGGAAGTAATTAATCATAAATTTAGTCATCAAAATATCTAAATCTTATAAAATCAATTAACGAATGTAGCAAACGTTTTTACATTAAAATTTATGTTTTTCTTGATGGTGATATTTATTTTATACACATCAGTGAAAATAAATTCATTCGTGCGTATATAGATATTCCTTGAATTTTGCCCGTAATATCAACCTTTTATATAAACCCACAACCTTGGAAAATCCGCAGAATCTTATCGGATTATATCAAGAATTACAACCATGTCAGAAAAGAAGACCGGTTAACGCTTCTTATTAACTAGTGCTGCAAATCCTCGAGAAATAATAAATAAATATTTGCTTTAGAGCACAAAGAGATATAATTGAAATACAATTTTAATCTTTTAAGAGTTTAAAATCACAGCCAGTCATTCGCCATATACATCTTGTATATAACTCTTTAGTAATTTGGGAATAAGTCGCAATGTTATCTAAGCTTAAAAACAAAATTAACAAAGATATTCCTTTCTATTTCTAAGCTTCTATAAATGTGTAATTTTATTGTCACTAACAAAGATTTAAAGTAAAATGACAGCATTTAACAACTGCGGAGAAACGTTAAATATGTAAATTCAGCGCATACACTCGTATGTTACTATATGACCCCATATTAGTAAAATAGCTGATGGAAAATTTTGGATAGTAAATGAAAATTAATTTTAGATAGTAATTATAATAAAGTAATATAAATTTATGAAGTTACTCTATATATACCTTCAACTCAAATTGGAATTTTAGTGAACGTTTTATTCAATCTTGAGGGAGTGTTTATTTTAATAAATTTTTAAGTTCAATACTTTAAAGATAAAAAAGAAAAAAGCATTAAAAATGAAAAATTTGTGGCAACATAAGTTGGCCAAGAATGCGAAGGCAGTAGAAAAACAAAATAAGATATATTTCATGCATAGACCTTATACTACATGTAATGCTAGTTGTCTTAGTTGTGTGGACTGATAGTTTTGTAAGAATTTTAACATTAATAAATGTTTAACATTAATAATGTATTTAAAATCGATTCACCTGTTAAAATCGGTTCATATATCATAAGGTCTATGCATATGACATTTAATCAATCGGGAGTGTTCCACGATTATCGGCAAAGCTCGATCACCCTATTTAAAATGGAAAACTTATGAGGACTAGCAGTCCCTGTAGTATAAGGTCTATGATTTAATGATATTTTCGAATTTGTAAATCGATTAGAGATTTTAAATCATTGTATACTTTTCTAATAAGTGGGAGTGATGTGGCAAAACAAGTTGCGGAATTGGCTAAGCAGTAGAAAAACAATGTAAGATACGCGTTATAACATTTTTGTGATCTGTAAAAGTAAATATTGCCATTATTACACATCATTGCTATTTAAGCCTATACCGTAAATTAATATCTCACATCGAGCATTAGAAAAGAAAAATCAAATTAAAAACAAAAGTTGTTCATTGACTTATTAGACGAATCCGATAGAAAATCCAAAACCCAATCTTTATGTTGACAATAAAGTTCTTATCTACAAAACTATCACAAAACCAATTTGGGCCTACGGTAAATTTTAGAAATATATAGATGAATTGAATATAGATGAATAGATTTTGAAAAATGTCGTTGGATGAATACAACTGAAGCTAGTATATTTGCTAGTTACTTTTTACTTTTCTTTTATTATTTTGTTTCTGACTCTCATATTATGTGATAAAAAGCCATTCCCATATTTACGGTGCGCATTTGGCAATGCATGAGATTTTAATCATATGCGAATCGTTTCGCCGCGTGCCGTGCGACTCTCGGAGATTTTGCCATCAGGACGATTAAGAGCATTTGCATTTTGCGTGTTCTGAAAGACGACATGCATTCATATTCAAGACCATGAGAGCACAGAAAATGCAATAATTTTAACCCTACCAAGCATCATCTATTTAGGTACATGAAGATAATATAAACGTACTTAAAGATGCTATATAAAATGGTAATACCATCCAGAAGAAAAGTTGGAATTTTTCATAAAATATACCAACATACAAATCCAGCAACGCATTTGAAAATCAGTTCCAATCAGTACCATGTACCAACCAGGAGGGTCAAAAAATGACCAAAAGACTTACTAAAATAATTTGAGTATTTTTTTTCTCAGTATCTCCTCAGTGGAGGAGACTTCTATAAGACATAGTATTGATCATACAAGACCTATAGACATTGTTGCAATTCTGATTGTGTGAAATAATTAAAAAAAATCTTATGAAACAATTTTCGATGTTTATTGCTGTTAACAGAGTCCGATCTATTCCATTACATAACAAAATTATTCAACCGGCATGAATCACTTTCATTTGAATATTTTCATTCTGTTTAGCATGACACATAATGATACTAATTGAAGTGGCTTCAAGTCTCTAATGAGTCACTGATATATGTATAAAAATAAACATTTCTGGACATTTTTAACAAATCGTCTAGACATATGCGAATTAGTCATTGCCAAAATTTAGTTGCGATATTACTTGCTAATAGTTTTTGCACATATTTTCGCAACATTGTTTTTTTTAGGCGATGAATAATAATGTCAGCAAGAGTTTGAAATTATGTTGGTACACGGATGTAAAATAAACTATGAGTGTAATTTCGTTAAAATTCGACTTTAGATTTTTTTACAAATGAATAAAATAATAGAAAAAATAGAGTAGGCCCCAACTATTATCAACATAGTCGCTTTTTTAATACGATATTTATTAATTAAATAAATATTAATATAGATAACATTCGATCAGCAACTCAATAAAGAAAAACTTGCATGATTCGGAAATTATGTATTCAAAACTAATTTTCAATTAGAACATAATATTTGTAAATTTTGCTACTCCAATATTTAAATTTAATAAATTTTGCAGCAAACGATTTAAATTCAATCAAGCGGATAAAAAACAGCTGTTAATAGCATACTGTACATTGTACTAGAAATAGTACAAATCGAAATGCAATTGCCATAAAACTAATAAAAACACTGAAATAATTGAATTTTATATTGAACAATAACAAATTTTATATTGAATCTAAATTGAAGTATAGTTGCTTCCTTATTATTGCGATATATTTAAATGCTATCTTCTTGTGAAGCATTAAAAACGATTTAATACGGACAGTAAAAGGTTTTATCAAGGTACAAAAATGAATGATGAATGCTATAGCATCCACGTCAAGTATTACCCTTTTAATTTATACACAATGTGCTTGCCTAGACTAATTTGAGACGGTGGAAGAAAATAAGATAATACGAAAAGACCTAAAGAATTAGTCATTAACTTGACAGGTATAATAATTACAAAAATAAACGGTTATACAAAAATGAATTTAAAATAATTGAATTTAAAATTTGAATGCTATAGCATTCACGCCCGCAAACGTGTTACAAACCAATGGAGTAGTTTAGAACTTACTTAAAAAAAGATTCATGATTGAGCTCAAAGCTTCACAGCAGTATATTTTACTACGTTTTATTAAATAATCTAGAAATTTCTCAAGGAGCAAAACGATCAATTTCTATCGAGCAATCCAATAACCTAGCCTAGCGCTTACATTAACCAACAACAATACATCAAATTGACGTATCATTAGGCGGTTTCGTAGGCCCGCTGGCGTCCACGGAAATCCGGAAACACGATGTGTCATGTCATGTCATGTCATTCAGTGACATGTCATGTGTCACGTGCCGCTGCCTGACGTCGTGTGTCAACACGTACCTTGATGTACGATCACGTCCGGTCCGCATTGTTGTCTGCGGAACGAGAATAGAGAACAGAGGATAGAGGATAGAGCAGTGATTCCCAAACTTTTTTGGGTCCCGCCCCACCTTGAGGTTTATAAAAACGTTATGCCCCCTCCATACAATTTTTTTTCTCCAAGAAAACATGTGAACGATCACTTTTAAGATGAAATCGCTGTTAAATTTTCATTAAACATCATAAGTAAAATTTCGAAATAAGCCAACATACCCAATTTTCAAACTAGTTTTATTAATGTTTTTTTCGAAAATTATTTAATGCAATACTTAAGCTAAAACAAAAATTTTATATTTGGTTCTAACTTACTAAACTTTTTGTACAAATAATTACATTTGGGCATTTGGTTTCAGTTTCTTCATAAAGCCATTTTTTAACGAATCTACTTAGCTAGTTGACATTTTCTTAACTCAGAACAGAATTATATATAATTTTTTTTAGTTATTTTTTTTAGTTATCAGATTGGCAACTAAGTGCGCATATTTTTCTAGAAATTGGTAGTTATCGTTTGCAACTAAGTAAGTTTTTGTTAGAAAATCAAAGACAATTTTTGCGTAGAATTAAATAACTTTGTTCTGTATACCATTTTGATCGATAACCTTTTGTTATTTTCCAAGAGGCATAATTAACCCAAGTTTATAAAACTTTTAGTTTTTATTAGCAAAAACTAAATTAGGCACAATTTGACACCGTCATGATTTTTTTTTAATTCAAGGGTTTTAAATCAGATGGTTTGTGGTCAGGAACATTTGGTGGATGCGGAGAAAATTTTTCACCAACACCCAATAATTAGCCAAATTGTTTCTATTAGCCCAATTGATTATTGCTTTAATTAGTTTGTCCAAAACTTTAACTGGACGATCAGAGCAGCATTGAGTGGAAAATTACCAGAGTGACATTTTCAAAACTAATTTGAACACAGCTGTTTTTTAAGGCTTTGATCCATAAACCGCACCTATTCTTTGGGATGATCGTTTTACCATTTGCAGAAATAAAAATTCAAAATTTGACTAAAATGTTTGTTTTGATGTTCCATCTTTCAACAAACACTCTACATAACCAATCAAAAGTTAAAGCTAAATATCTCACTATACATTACCACCTCAACCTTAACAAACCTAAAGAATCATTTGAAGCAATCTAACAAAAACAGTAAAAGCCGCGCTTAGTGTCAACCTTATACTATTACAATAAAAATAAGTTTATTTTAAATTAATTTTATCTGTAGCCATAGTTACTGACAGTAAAAAATTCACGTCATATTTATGATTTTTCCGCTTTTAAAGCCTTGTACAAAAGCCTCTGTTCACATAAAGCTTCGCTAATATTTAATATCACTTTTCTTGTGCATATTTCAAGTCGAGTCTTGTCACTGACATTAAAGTACTTATGCCAAGCAGTCAGAAACTTGATTTACCTATTTGTTGGTGATTTTCGTAAATTGGAATATAGAAGTTTAATAATTATGAAGGGCTACTGGAATCGAAAGAATTGTTGCATTAAAATTATCAAAATTTTCAAATTGCCCTCCTGAAATTACAAATTACCCCCAGGTGGGGCGTGCGCCCCACGTTGGGAAACACTGGGATAGAGAATAGAGGATAGAGAATAGAGCAGTCGCTGACAATGGGTTTACGCAAAATTGGTCTCGGTACAAGATAGAATGCACGCACACAGTCGGCGAAAAGCGAAAAAAAGGCGGAAGCTTTTGTGATTGAAGAGTTACTAAGCGGCTCGCAATTGGATTTTCCGCTACTGTACTGTATTTATATTGTGCGGGGGATTAATGGATCTACATATTGCATTTAGTAATTCGAAAGAGTTACAATGGAAACATAATCCTTAATAGTCTATTGCACTTTAATCAAAATTATCCAATATTACTAGATGATTTTTTAAGAGTTATGATAACTAACTTGAAACTAGTTTTTGCTTTGAAAGGAGTTGCATGAACTTCGCGATACCTATACATAATCATCTTAATCAAAAAGAATTGATTTTTAGATATTCAACTATTTGTTTCAAAAATAACTTTTTTGCCTTCTTTAAAAAATAACGTAACGTAAATAATCTAAGAAGGTGCTATCGCAGGATAGCGATCCTTCTCACCCAGTCAAATAATATATACCTGTAACAATATATAGCTGAATGTACTCTATATAGTTTGCTATAAAAAATAAATAAAAAAAATAAATCAATACGATTTCCAATTAATGTCTTTCAGGCATACTTATAATATCTAATATTGTATAAATTTTATTATTTAGTTTAACACATTTCATTTCACACAGTTCGCGTTTAAAAATGTATTTTATTTGTGTGGACTTAAACTGTAATCAGTAGTGCCTGCGAAACACGGAGCATATATAGATGTTCGGCATAGAATCTGATTAGATTATATTTTTAAACTTTGTTAATTTTTTATAATTCAACCGCTTATCGTAGGCCTACAACATTTTAGTATATTGTTTCAGACTTCGGCAATTATAGTCATGCAAAGTTTCATCAAAATCGTCAAAAAAAATAATATTTAAGTGATATATTTATTAGTTCATCAGTTATTATTAGTTAATCCAATTAGTTCACCAAAAACTAATCAATGCAAATATGAACCAATAACTTTTGAATAGTTATTGAATTTTTAAAATTGATTCAAGGCTGTAGGTTTTAACGTGGACAAAAGGTGAAAAATTGGATCACATACACACACACACACAAATATTTTTCCAAATTTGGTCTCGTTCGACACAGAATGGCTTGAAACAAAACGTAGAGAAAACATAAAATTAGCAAATTGGATTTTTTGCGAAGTTATAAATTTCTCTCTGGGGGAAGTAAAAAATGTGAAAAGAATGGCTTGCAACGAGCATGTTATTGATTATTGGTATAGAGAATTCAATAAATTTTTTAGCACAATCATAATTTCGAAAGAATGTTTTACACAGACAAAATATAAAAGTTGATCATTTTGATTTTGTTGTTGAATCTGTTTATCAATTCCAACTTTATTGCAGTTTACTCGCCTTCAACAAATAGATGAATCTTATATGTGTCTGCAATGCCCATTTAGGTTGTCTAGCACTGACCTCAAAGTTGTGACGGGTAAGACGGTATGTACATTGCACCAGAGAACCCACTGGTTCTGATAATTTTAGGAATTCCAAAAAAAATAATGAAATAAAAACTTAATGCTATTAAAAGCATTTTAACCCCACTTAGAAATAAAATGAGTATGTGTAGTAAGCTGATAGAATTTATCAATAATAGAAAAAGTTGAATCGAATGCCTTATTAGGCTTTAAAATTGTGTTTTCTTCATAAATATTTTTTTGGTAATACAAATATTATTTAGTGATTGATTTATACTGAGAGAGACAATATATTAATTCATAAATTAATTTATTATAAATATTAATTAATAAATTTGAAGTATACTATAATAGATAGCAAACTTAAAATAAGATAAATTGAAGAAATTAATTAGTACGAAATCAAAATTAGACTTTTGAGAAACGGCGATAATTGTCTCCATCAAACTTGATAAAAAATGGACAAACGCCAACATGTCTTTTCCTTTCTCCCCCAAGATTTCCATTACCTCTGCTATATTTTTGGGAACCTCTGCCTATTCTCTCGGGGCCCAAAGAGATGTTTGCACGGAACAAATACTCCTGCAGACTTGATCCACTAGTATGAGCAATGACCGGCGCAAAGCCATGAATAACGCATATCATATCTGCGCTGCGGTTTACTTGGGGGCTCCGATCGTATAATATGGACATGATAATATAATGAGCGTGCATAGAGGTGCTCCGAATCGATTGCGGAATTCCAATTCACGATAGAAATCATACTTAAACTTTGTGCAGACGAACAGAACAATGCTGCATCGGATGCCGGAATTGTTTTGATCATTATGAAGCAAATGCAGCATAGAAAGCGAGATTATTTGCGTTGGAATAATAGCCAATTATAATGGACATTTTATGTACTCTAGAAGAAATATACAATTATTCAGCTATTTGTATTTTATAGCAAAAGTTAATATACGCTTCATATATATCGCCAACGAACCACAAATCTCGAGCAAACAATATTCTAAATATACTAAGGTAACCCAACAATTTCTTCGTTAATTAAAAACCATCAAAAAATATTTGCTCATTATCTCTTAAGCCAAAATGCCAACAGGAAGTAATACAAGTTAATCGAAAACAAACCCCATTATACACGTATACAAAGCACCTTCAAAAACATTGAATCCTTAAAAATTTTACCTTGATTCGAACTTCGCTTTTGTTATCGCCATCCCACACGTGTCCCCGTTTTGCTCAAATGTAAATATTTTTGGTAATAAAACATCATGAAATTGTATTCAATCAAGAAAAAGTTGTATGATTTGAAAATTATGTAGGTACTTGGAATGTTTTCTTACTCCAATATTTAAATTTAATAAATTTCGGAAGAAGAAACTCAAATTCAATCATGTGGACAAGAGAGCTGCTGGTGTTAATACTAAAATTGTACTTTAATATTAATGATTCCTTTTGTGAAAAATTTAGATTAATCTTCTTGATAATTCAATGTAGAACTCATTTGCTATCATCATATATAATTCAAAAACAAGTAAACAAATTTTTATATTTATCTACAAAAAGTGTATTCACAAAAGCAGAGGACATGACGAACTCATCGGTTATAAGAGAATGTTCAGCTTAAATTTAATTTTGTTCTGCTATTACAAGAATGTAATGAATATCTAACACCCGAAGAGATATTTCATAAAACCCATAACCTAAATCCTAAAATCCTTCAAAACATATGTTTTAATTCGGATTAACCCAATTCGCCATAAGGCGCAGTGTTCTTCCTAGAGATCTCCAACAATTCCATACCACCAACACAAAGGAATGCATTACAATAAAAATTCTCTCACACAGTGTCGTGCGGGGTTAACCGTTCATGGAAGGGATTAGGGATTAAACCTAGGACAAATTTATTGCGAAGTCGCGAGCCTCTTTTGCTTTGAACTTCGACCTGTTTGGGGCACGTACAACTGCTGTTCGAGGAGCTCCTAAAATAGAGACCGGGCCTATTTATTTCTACGTGACAACCTTCTTCGATATAACGGAAGGGCTAGGAGAGATTTATCATCACAATAAATGACACATGTTCGAACGTAAAGATTGTAATCAGGATAAAATTAATTAAAATGTATATACCATATCACAGGTATATCTTGGATATCAAATTTTTTTTAAAAATTTTCTATGTGAAATTGTGAATACAAAAATGGCCGTTAAATTAACCTACTTGGTTATCTATAATAATAAAATTTATTTTAAGATTTTTTCGATAACATGCTTTCTCAACTATACATTATTTAAGAGTTTTGCTGTACCCCAAAGTTGGAGACCGTAGGTCCATATGGGCTTGAATACCAATAGTAACATATTTAATACTGATTGGTAATTCGTTTAATGAAATCATACAGTATTGTATAAATATACAAGATTCTATATTAATCTATCTTGTACAAATACTTTAACAGTACGTTGGGCTAGTTCTGGTAAATTCTGCCGTGTAAAAAATTACACGTATGAAAAATATATCAAGTTTGCTTTCAGTTCATCGCAAAATTTACTAACCGTGAACAATGTATATAAAGAACATTTGCCTATTGTTTATGTATTTCCCAAAAATATCTATTAACCTTTGTGGATCAAAATTACTATCCCTTTTCCCAGCAGCTCTTATTTTATGACATCTTCGAATATTCGTGGACCTTTTTAATAAAGTAATATATGCGACACATTTACGTACTTAGATGTCGTATTAAACCCGAAAGCGGATAATTTATTGAGAGTTCGCGTAGCTTAATAGTGCACTGATGACAGCAATTCATATGCTTCGGCGTAGAGGTAATTCATTTTGGATAATTAATATTAAATAAGTGATTCTGAACCACAATGATGATGTATGTGGAGGTTAATTAGTTTTATTATTATATAATTAAATTTTAGTAATAGAAGTAAAAATGGGGTAATATCTTTATGATCTATTTCGCAATAGTTCAATTAAAAACAAAGAAGTGTGTAGGTAACCATCCTCGTATACTTCGTATTGTGAAATATATTATTCTCTCGAATGAACGAATACAAATGGTGGTCTGATAACACATTCCATTTGTACTAATGGTCTCGCTGTAAATTTTTTAGTAGCTTAAATAGAACACAAAGCATAAACGAGAGATACTTCTACGTTGCTTCTAAGTAATTTATGATTGATGAAATTCAAATTGAGTAAGTTAAATAAAATTAGTTTACTAATTGATTGAAGATTTAAATATAAAATGTGAGCACTAGGTAAGTGATAATTATTTAAGGTGGTACAATATTTTAATACAAAAGCTTTTAACTAAATCGCACTATTACAAAATCACTCTTATAATCTCCTTTGCGTTGCATCAAATTACCGTTAATAGCAAATTAATTCTCTAGAGTAATTAATTTGCCGTTTACACTTGATATATGACCGAACCCAAGAAACCGAACTCGCTCTTGAGACGTCTCTCACAAAACGAGTGCTAAAAATCACATTACATTGCCACTGATTAAAAAAGTAATAAAAACTCGAAACTTATGGTTGGATGTGTTATATTTTATAAGCAACGCAACTCGTAAATCATCTCTGTTAATTTACTGTCGGATAAGATGACCTGGTATTTGATACATAATATACAGAACTCTAGTTTGAACTGATCATAAAACAATAAAATTATATAAGTTTGCATACATACATGAAAATTTGTAAATGTATGCAGAAATAGGATGAAGTTATAGCATCACAAGTAGCCTTAGAATTAAAATAAAGAGCATAGATTTTAGAAGCATGAGAGCTAATGGTACTTATTAGGAGAATAGTATAAGTGAGAGAGATAGTCATAGCATTCTAGATCCTCCCCCTAAGAAATTATGCCTAACGGGGGTTCCCGTGAAGACAAGGTGCAAGAGAAAAGCAGGGGTTTTAGCCAAACATCTGAGTCTGGGAAATGTATGTTGATACTGAAATAAAGTAAGTATTCCTACGACTCCCGCACAAGTTAAGGGTGTTTTACTACACAGAAGCTTAAAGTTCAATTAAAACTCACTTAACATAACGATGTTTGCAGCCGAACGACTCCTCCGTCATGCACAATTCTATCTAACTCGAAACCTCGTGTAAACGCGTGCGAGATGTTTGAATTTTGCTCTGGACAAATATTTGCTTTATTACAAAACCGCGCTCGGATAACGCCGAATAAATAGCTTTTAACATCGATTTAAGATATGGAAATTTCTAGAATATCTTAGACTTATAGAACTACGATGAAATTGCTGTTTCAAACACTACTTGCAAACTGTCTTTGGATATAATCCTTGGGAGAAGTATAGTAAATTTACCCTTTGCTCCTTGTTATCAAGCAATTTAACTATCGGGAACCAAATTTTGGAAATTAAGTTCCATTGTAAATTTAAAATTTAATAAGTGCGAAAAATCTTACTCATCAATTAAAAACTTACAATTTACTGTATGTTGATCTAAGATTAAAATCAATTAACTATCTCGATGTGCAGATGCTAAAGTAAATAATTCACTAATACAATTACTAAAAGTCTGAATAATTGACCTACGAAGTCCTTAAGCAAACAATCCATTGTAGCCAGCCTGTCTCGTCTTTACAATGTTCGCATTCAAAGAAGATAGTGGAATTCCAAGTACTACGACCGCATATGCATTCCTGCCAATTATTTAACTCACGACAACTTGTTAACCTTTTTTGTTCGTAAATGCAAAGGTTAGACTAGAGAGATGGTAAAAGAAAATTCATATTCACAGTGAAGTCCTATTTCAGAAACAATCATCAAATTTAATGTATTAATTACATATCAATTATGTAATAATTTGACTACCTATAGTCAATTACTATTATCTAATACAATCCCCTTGCTGACACACCGGTTCCACTCGGGACTTGACAAATGTTAATTACTATGTACCAATCACTTAATTCCGATTACCAATTCGACAGATAGTCAAACACATAATTCGAATATAATTATAATCACAGTTAAGTAAATAAATTTTCGACATTCTATATTAAATGTAATGCTGTACAAACATGCGATCGCAATAACAAGAAATTGTACAAACAAGAATAATGTGTGTCTTTTGCGTGCGAACCGCAGGCTGGGGGTCAAGGCAAAGCCTCTCGGGCCGACGAGTAGCGACCGAGAACCAAAAGGTTTTACAATGATATTAATAAATGACATTTAATGCTGAGGAATGGTGTGGTGGTATAACCACTAGTAGTATTAAAGACTGTGAAATATTGGAGAAATAAAAATTAATTGTAAAATGACTGCCGTAGATTCTAATGAAAAGGGTTCAAAACATATAATTTACAATTAGTATATCAAAATCATTTTAATAAAATTCAATTTAAATTATTTTTATGATAATTGCGGTTTTGCTGCATTTAAATTTATGTTATACTAGATGATCCGACAGACGTTGTCCTGTACCCATGTCTACAATTTTTTAATACAATATACTAATATTCACCGTTTACCTAAAAATAATAATTATTGTTTTTTAAATAACTCTTCACGCCAAAATGCATATACATTTATAATATGAGCGATGTTAATGTAGAACTGCTTTAAATAAAATGATGAGTCTCAATTTCCATACTATATTGGAAATTGAAGTCTTTTAAACGGTATAACATAACCATAATCATAACATAACACTGGTACTTCATGTTGGATTAAATTAATTTAATTTTTTATTATTTGAGATGTCGAAAATTGCATCTTAAACTTCTCCTAATCGATATCGTGACGGCCGAATTGTATGTTTATCTTTACTTTCAATTTGTTGTTATAAAGTGAAATTTTTACAAATTTTAAAAATATTGTGGAAAGATTAGTAAAAGATGCAAAGAAATTATATATAGAAAAAAAACTATATTGAAAATTTAATATCCGAATCTTGTGTTGGCGCCCCCTAAGGCGTGCGCTCGTATTTTTCGCATGCATTGCATTAAAGGTAGGACCGACCCTGATTAATACTTAATTTCATATTTTAAGTGAATTAATTTGTCATATCCTGTTCATATGTGTATCATTTAATCTACCATACATATACTGTATTTTATATTATTTCAATTTCTGGCACATCTCAGCTGCTTTTTGGCAATAATAATGTAGATATTTCATTTTTCTTATTCATAATCATAAATTTATTATACATATTCTAATATTGTCTAGGTTCATAAGTAAATTGAATTTTTTGGCATATGATAGTTTTCATTTGTTTTCAATGCAAACAATGCCATGTCGTTTTTACAATTTTTTCCATTTATTTCTACAATATTGCACATACATCCCAGTAATATATAATCACATACATCCTAGAAAATTTCCTTAACAAACTTCAGAAGTATTTATAAAAATCCAAATAATAGTTTAGGAGAAGTATACAGTGAGTGCTTGTAATTTAATATGAACTTTATATAATAGCAATAAAGCTCAAATTGATTTTACGTCTTAGTTAAAAAACGTTTGTATGTGAAAAATAAAAGGGCTGTTTTTAGGGTTTTCCTGACAAATATTCGATTTTTTCTCGCCGTAAGAATCGTCCTTGGACTTCAACGAACATTTTAAAAAAAGAATTGGCCAAATTGGTCCAGGCGTTGTTGAGTTATGCGCTTACCAACACATTTTGCGATTCATTTTTATATATAAGAAGATTAAACAAAGATATATTTAAAATTAAATGATAGCACAACATAAATTTTGAAATATGACGTTTACATTTTAACTCGTGCTTAATGTTCATCCAAACCTTTGATTTTCTTCAAAGCAAACGGATCTGCCGAAAATTATGTTATATAATTCATGTTCCTCATTTACTTTTGCATAATCATTGATTAAAATTTGCAACCCTGCACCGTCGTGATAGTGAAACCGTCGCATAATAAACAAGAGTTGAATTATTCAGAACAATTAAAATGCACGGAGCGAAACTGTACGGAGTGTATCGTCAAACGTAGATCTGCCAGAATAGAGAGAATGGAGAGATGCAAACCCATACGCGATGAATATTTAACCATTCACGCAACCAACTATTTCCTACACGAGACTACCGTAACAGAAACGTGAAAACTTGCGGAATTTCCAATTTACCTGTCCACCTGAGAGAACACTTTTAACTCGGCAATTTAAATAACAAATCACACCGAGAAAGAAGTTGGAGAAAGGACAGTGGAAGGTTGCTCTATATATCACTCGAGTTAACACAACAAAAATATTTGGACTTGAAATTGCAAAATATTTAACTCGAAAATTTAAATACTAATCTTGGAAAGTCTATGGTATAAAAACATATTAAAAGAGCAATACAGCCTCCACAACTATCAAATTTTTTCAATTTCAATTTTCACTTACTTCACATCTATTATCAATTTAGGATATCTTCTATAATATAAAAATGAATCGCAAAATGTGTTGGTAAGCTCATAACTCAACAACGCCTGGACCAATTTGGCCAATTCTTTTTTAAAATATTCGATGAAGTCCAAGGATGGTTCTTACGGCGAGAAAAAATCGAATAATTGCCGAGAAAACCCTAAAAACAGCTTTTTTCTTTTTCACATACAAACGTTAGTATTTTCATATTTTTGCCATCGGATGCGGAATATTTACTCAAGTCAATGAAGCGTTTTGGGTCTGAATTTTTTTACTGTGCTCCAATTTGTATGAAATTTTGAAATAAGGTTTATCTTACACTCAAGTTCAAAAGTGAAAATAATTTAGACTCCTTTGCCATTTCCCGGGGGATGACATCCCTCTCAGTGGTGTAATTTCATTTTTTTTGAAAATAACGTCGGGTATCGATAAAACAACTAATTACAAGAAACAAATGTTTTATAATGTTTTTCAAAAAATCAAATACTCAAAATTTATTTTAAATCAGTTGTATACATTTATATATGTTTTGGTATAGACTGTAGTGAAAAAAACATAATAATTTTTAACTAATTTTTAAATATCAGTATAAGTTATTAAAAAAAATGGAGCTTTTGAATTGTAAACATAAGTATAGGACAACGTCTGCCGGGTCATCTAGTGTAAATATAAAGTTTGCATATCACTTAAATAAGTAGCGAATATCAATGTCTATGTCTTTCATATGTCCTTTTCTAATTCTAGTCGGCTCGTCGTGTAACAACCGAATAAATGGGGTGAAAATAGTAACATAGTCCTATTTCTAGGCGAAAATAAAATATACGACTAAGGCCCCGAGGCATTATCCTCCAATTGTCTTGTTAAGCCTCGCTTCCTAAATTCCGCATCTAAGCAACCCATTAACAATTAACACAAAAGCTGCCCGCAGAGCGAAGTGTCTTAACACCGCGCTCTAAGAAAAGCCGATGTTCTTAGCTAGGGAATAATAGTTAGACGGCTGATAGAAATTTTATTCAAACTTATTTATAGGCCAAATTGTTTTCTTCTTATTTATGACAAAAAGTAAAAAACACCAACACCGAGCAGAGGTAAAGGTAAACCAGACAGTAACATACTTCACTTAATTTAATTATCTACATATATATAAAAATAAGTTGGGTTTTCCTTCCCGACGATATAACTCCAGAACGCATAAACCGATTTCGACGATTTAGCATTCGTTGGAAAGGTCTCGGACTCCCTGAAGTTTATAGCAAGGAAAATTGAAGAAAGATTTCAACAGAAAAACGGAAAACACTTTTTCTTTTTTCACGTACAGCCTCATCTCTGATACTTAGCATGTACTACAAACTAATATTTTTTGTTTGATTGCTACTCATTTGTTTGACAGCTACTCATTGTTCTCAGCTCAGTTAATTTCATATGACAAACCGGCATTGTGTTCACTGTGAATTTGTACATAAAAAGTAAAAAAAAGTTATTCGTTTCATTCAGTTTTATTATATAAGTTGACATCTTAGTTCTAATTTAATGGAGAATGCATCCATACATACGCCGAAGTACTATTAGAGATTTTCATCATTTAAATTGAATTTTCTATGCTTTTTAGCACGTTTGCTTTTATTTTATTTTATTTCTCAATATACAGATTTATATTTCGAAATATTTGTTTTTTTTATCATGGCCCAAATGAGCAATTTATTAACTTTTATTAATTAGATTGTTTTACTATTTTATTAAAAAACAACTTGTATAAACGTTTGATATACAAAACATTATTTGGCTTTTCATTACTGTAATGTAATGTTTGCAGACAAGCCATGGAAAAAATATTAAAAAAAATGAACAAAAATTTTCTACATTTCATACCATTACTATTTACATAACTTTTGCCGAAAAGTTATTCTTTTAGAATATTAGGAAATTAGTTCCCATATAAAACATTAATAAATTTACAATAAATTACCAAATTATTATTTCTATTACAAGCTCTTTTATTATAAGCCTGTGGTTGTTTCTCGGTCCGTTAAAGGAATGGTCAGAAGAGAAAATGTGGAAAGAGCTTTTTTTCCCAACAAGGGCAAATCGCCCGGGGTTACATTCCGAAGATGCTAAACTTTGCCCTGAAATGTTTGAAATTTTTGAACAAGAAAACTTATTACGGTTTATTACACGACAACTTCCCTGTGCAATTTTATTAGCTCGACTTTTATATTTATTCTATACATATCCTATACAAAAAACATGTTTGCTTGGGAATATTAATAAACTTTGCGGAGTAAATAAGGAAGGTTTAATATCATTGAAAAATGGTGAACTGCAAACTTAAAGGGATACAAATATAAATAAAATAAAACGCGTTAAGACAAAAACTGTATGCTAATATGAGCAAATCAGCAAAGTCGACAACACGTCCAATAAGGATAAACAATAAATCAATTGTTTATCCATTTTTTTATTACCATTTATTCACATATTAATTTATTTACCCATAAGTAAGTTTACTATAATACTAAATATATTTTCGAGCTCTTTCAAAACCAATCAATAAACAATTAACTTCCAGATTGACCAAGTCAACTATTTCTTAAGATTTGCCAGTAATCGATTTTCCGTTTAGATAAATTACAAAGCTGTCGGACATTTTCGTAGTTAAAATCTTTTTGTTCAGTTGAATTGTGCAGTTCAGAAAATCCATTAGTTACTTACTAAATGTTAATACCAACACAGACAGAGCTTCCGACATACGAAGTTCAAATGGGTATTTAGGGAGAACTAGATCACAATGGAAGCGAAATAGGTTGATGAATGCTTATGTGTTTTAGAGAATGGGTGGTTTATGGCTGAGAGCAGAATGGGTTTTCATCAACGATATAAAAGAAACATGTTAGAAGAAAGGTTTTAGAAAATATACATTTAATATAAGGCATAATTATGATGTATAGTAGACCAGGGCTTAAAGGTCAGTGGGTAAAAAGGTCCACTATCATTGGAGCTAATTATCTCCAATATAGACTAAGTGTGCTATGACTTTTTGTATAAACACTTTTTGTAATAAAAGTGTAACAAAAACATTAATGTCTCTCACAATTATCACAATTATTATTAATTTGTTAAATATTGGTTTTTAATTAAACCCGCCTAATCAGTGAAACCAAATTGAATTAAAATGTTAATAAGAGCGTATACCGCATAATTGTGAAACTGATAATCAAAATGTATGGAAAAGCTCTCCAACCATTATATCAAAAATAAGGAAAGTTAAATTTTGTAACGATATTATTTTAAAATGATGTGTAATCAGCCATCAGCTTAAATCGGGCTACATTGGAATCAGGAGACAAACGGGCACATTGTCTAATTTTCAATGAAAATTTTCGAGCATTATTTTCGCTCTTTAGCTCTTTTGTTTTCAAACATAATTGCACATTGTCTAATTTTCAACAAACATTTTCAAGCACTATTTTCGCTCTTAGCCCTTTTGTTTTCAAACATAATTGCACATTGTTTAATTTTCAACGAAAATTTTCAAGCATTTTTCGCTCTTTAGCCCTTTTATTTTCAAACATAATTGCACATTGTCTAATTTTCAACGAAAATTTTCAAGCATTTTTTTCGCTCTTTAGCCCTTTTGTTTTAAAACATAATTGAATATATTTTTTAAGTATACGTTATTACTTTTTTTTAAATTCTTCATAAGATGTGTTATTATTTTTAAGTTAGATTCAACAGTTTTTATTATAAAACCTCTAGAATGACTTATATGCCATTGGGGTAAAAAGTAGCACCTGAACCTTTACAATGGCTAAGGGTAAACAATGAGAAAATAGTAAATGAGTATGTAAAATAAGTTTAAACTAGTGGGGTGTATGGCATCGTGCCTTAAGGCAAATTGCTGGAACTTCCCTTACCGTAACGAAGTGTTCGAGGAATATTAAATGTTTTCAAATAGATTATTATAAATATTGTAGCATTGTCTAATATTTATAAGAATTATATAAACTGAATTGCAAAGTTGAAATTATTTGTTTAAAATATTTTAGATCTTTAGTCAGAATTAAAAATAAAATCTTCAGTCCATCCATACACACACACACACACATACACACACACATCCATATTTTCTGAGGTATGCCAAAATGTTCAGAAACCTTCAAAACGTCGAGAAATGTAAAAATTTTCAATTTCTATTTTCGGCCCATTACAATAGCTTACCCTACGAGAAGTTAAAAAAGGAAATATATAAGAGATACATTAAATTAATAGTTATTCCATCTCTGATTATGAATTATTTGCACTAACAATAAGTTCCGTATAAAGTTGTATCCAGTGCAATGTAAAAAATGTAAGTCTTTATAAAAATGTGCTCATAAAATATGTAATTCAATAAAAAGTTGTATTTATATTACTTCTAATTATTGTATTTCAAAAAACAATTAGTCTGATTATAATAAATTAAACAGAAATAACTACCAGGACAACTTTATGAAGTAGTAAGAGCTGATAATATTTAGAATTTTTTTATATTTTCTAATTTAAAATTTTTAATTTTGTTATTGAACTTAATAGTTAAACTGCACAGAATTCATTGATTAAGGTAGCTATAAATCATTTTTAAAATAGTAAATAAAATTGTTGTCTATTCGTACCTCTGGCTGTCCCTTTTCACTTCGACCATGAAGTAAATTGGAACAAGTGACACATTTTTGAAAAATTGTAAAAAAAACGTTTGTACAATAATGAATTAGCTGGGAGTTTTACTGAACATAATCAGATAGTTGTTTCTATGATATGTGTTATTTGTTGCTATACAATTGGTTTGGTTTTCACAAAATAATTGTTCAAAGTCAAATTGAATGTTTTTGCCCCGCCTTACCCTATAGCTATATATATGAGTTACCGTACAAGTATACAGTGATGTATAGAATTTTATATTTTATATTTCCTCTACATTGGTATGTCTATTTCAATCGATATTAAAATTCATTAAAGCAATCTTCGAAAAGCAGCACTCTCGACGTATTATCCTTTCGAATTAACGAACTAGAACCGAACGATCGGACAGACAGCCAGTGGCCATACGTAACCCGTGGCTCACAGCTCGCAAAGCCCGAAGCCCGAAAGAGGCCACGTAGCGCGAGGCGGCGGAATTAGCGCGGCCACTTAAAGCTCGCCCGGAAATAATCATCTATCGGCTGTGGGGTGGGTGGATGGGTAGATGTAGACCGAGTAGAAAGGGTTGAAATGGGGTTGAGATAGCTTGATGCTTTATTCCTTGGCAAGAGCTTATACGTCTATTGGTTTTGTGTAATTAGCCTTATGATCTGAGGAGGCCAATCAAGCTCTATGTGCTCTATTGTAAGAGAGTGATTCGAACAAGTAGTGCTCTTATTGTTTTGTTGAAAATGATGGAGAGAATAGTGAGTAAATAAAAGTTAAGTTGGAAAAGAATACAGAACAAGGACGGAAAAATTCTTTTGAAATTATGTTGAAGAGTATCAAAATTAAAAACTCAGAACTCACAAATTCTTGTAAAGCACTTGAATATATCTAAATAATCTAAATAATCGAGAAGATATTTATAGAAAATTAACAAAAATAAACGATGCCAAACTTATTGTTAACGCCTGAGGCTAAAACCCTGGTCTAATAAAATTATATAAATATACTTTAATACTCTTAATACAGCATAGCAATATTCAAAGCTAGTCTTTTATATTATAATGCATCCTGTCCATAAATAAATAGTCCCTCAATCAGTAATCCTTTCTAAGAAATTTATATTCCTTAAACTAAATCACAGATCAATATATGTTCGGACGTCTTTTCATTTTATTATATTGGCCATGAAGGTGACAAACTTCAAGGCATTAAGCGTTACACGGGATGGTTGCTACCCCTGGTAGAGGGGGTAGCGGAGTGTTTCAATTGAACTAGTGGTTCACTTCTAAAAGTCCGCTTAACAACATGCAAATAATAAATAAAAATAAATATATCTACTTTTATTATAACTTAGTATCAAATTAGTGATTGTAATTAGAACTGCAACAAAGACATAATATACAAACAAATCAATGTTTAATACAGTCCACAGCTACGAAAGTACATTTTGTTACGTAGTTATAGAATGTATTAAAACTCTCCTTCGATAATTCAGGTTGTTGGGTTATAATTTAACCCCTGAAGTGAACACCTCAATTAAAACACTCCGCTACCCCCTCTACCAGGGGTAGCAACAATTCCGTGTAAAGCTTAATGCCTTGAAGTTTGTCACCTTCATGGCCAATATAATAAAACGAAAAGACATCCGAACAATATATGATTGGATTCTGAATGTAATGGGAAATCGCTTGCACCCAAAAATAAACCAACCAGAAAAATTAGATACAGTTAATAAAACTTTGTAAATTAGTTATATCTCTTATATTGTAATGCATCATCCTGTCCATAAATAGTTCTCAATCATTAATCCGTCTTTCTGAAAAATTCATATTCCTTGAACTAAATCACAGGTCAATATATGATTGGATCCTGAATGTAATGGGAAGTCGCTTGCACGAAAAAATAAACCAATCAGACAAATTATGTACAATTAATAAAACTTTGTATTTTAGTAATATCCCAAACTTCATATAACATCATCTATCAATCTATAACATCGTTTCATTTTATCTAAATATACAACATTTTAAACTAAACATCTTTCAATAGTCTGATATAGCTATTAATTATATTTGGTTTTTCTGTGTCAAATCGAATCAAATGCAAGCGTTGTTATTTTAATAAACTTAATAGAAAGAAAGTTTCCAAAAAAATATAGTCCCAACGTGTACATTTTTAATATTAGTTTTCATAGTATCAACTACCAAATTTTTCATGATACAAAACCAAATAAAATGAATATTTTAACTATCATAATCCCAAAATCTGATACATAACATTATTGCTGATTATAACACACCTCTATCAAAATATTGCAAAACGATACAATCTACAACACATCAATAAAATCCAAAAACTGATATTATGAACGTTCTATTTTATCTGTGAATCAATGAAAATCATATTTGTTTTGCATAGAACATATATGTAAATTTTAATCATATGTATAAACAGAGACAAATTATACAAATTTGTTAATTGCTAAATCATTCATGCGATGCAATCACTGTCCATACATTTTACAGTTTTTGATTGATATATCGCAGTCATTAGCACATTTATAAATTGTATTTTTGACGGCTGTAGTGTGTCATATCCGATTTTAGCGATTTATAATAAATAATCCTGTTCGATACAGCGATTCCCAAAATTTGTTCACTAAAAATTACTTCCATAGAACATTTTAGGTACTCAATTATTTTCAGTATAAATAATTTGACCTATACAGCTTTGTGTAAGTAAAAGCTACATCCAAAATTGTAAAACTTTTTTTAGGCATAATTTTGTTATAAAATAATTTGACAGTTAAACTCGTATTAATGACGACAGAATAATTTAATTGAATATCACCCTTAATTATGAATGTCCAAATTTTTCAAGTTGTAAAATCATTTCTCAATCGTGTACACTATAATTTCTTTTACATTTGAAGAAAAATTTAAAATCCATGTCAGAACAAGAATAATATATGAGGATTTTATATAAAAATGTCTAATTTTTCACATCGTTTTTCCTAAAGCGCAAAACAAATAACAAATATTCAACACTGACAAATCTCGATGCAGATTGGAAAATGTTTTTGTATCGCGATTGCAAATTGTGTAGCATTTGTACTGTTTGTAGAATATGGATGCAAATTCATCACCCTCCACTCGAATTTGGAGCAAACATGTATATACAAGCGAATGGGGCTAGTTTGACTTTTATTGGGGAACAAACTGCCCATGCAAGCCATTAGATTGACATTTCAATATAGGAAACGATATATGCCAGCGGCGTATGTTAGGCAGAAATGCGCTATTTTGAATTAAATACCGATAACTGTATTAATTCAGTGGATAATATAGATTTTAGTCAAGATTGATGAATAGAGATTAATAACTTAATTGGCTAATTAGCGGAATTATGTTTGAAGCATATGTTGAAAGCACTAATTGCAAGCACTTACATTATTGAGTACAATTATTGCTTAAAAATGTCATCAAACCTTTACAGGGAGAATATAACCTATATACAGACTGTTAATTAACTTTCAAAAAATCAAGCCAAGCCAAATCTATAAATCTGAACAATGTGCTTGCGCCAGTATTTTAATTAACTATTGTAATGAGTCTATGCGCATAAACCTTAATGAACTTCATGAAACTTTACTGTGATATCCGTACTCGTATTTCATACTCCATAAAATAACAGATAACTTATTACTCTCCTACTCATTCACAAAACAATTCATATATTAAAATACGAATAATACGTTATATGAGCAAAAAATACAGCGGAGATACTTTAATTAACATTCTTAACGAGCCATCAGAAAAGAGAAACTGCACCCTGGCTTTGCGGAAAAATTTCATATTGGACGGGGGACCAGCGACCAAAAATTAATTATAGATTAAATATAAGAGCTTTTGTCTTCATTTGTGGCGGACACCTAAGGTTATTTATAAATAAATCAAAAAATATTTTACGAATTGTTTATTAAATTATGATTTATGTTAGATAACAAAGTTAGAAATCAAACTAAATTAATAAAACCGCAATCTTTGCTGAAAAATAATTAATACTATCAATCAAACTTTGGTATAAAAAATATGATTTCAAACAGTGGCACCTAGTACCGGACATTTCAAAATAACCTGCATTGATCACATATGTAGCCATCTCAACACTTTGGAATGTCTGCACATGTGTCTTTGACGAATATTCTTAGATATTGCAAAAAAGTCACTATTTATCTACCCTTTTGGCTGAGCCACACCGATGCTCTCAGCTGGTGCATTCACCTAAGCTCTTCATTCTTTGACTAGGTAATACGAAAAATAGGGGTATGTAGTGACCGTTAGCTCTCATACAGAACAAAATTAAATAATTGAAATAAATTACGTAAATTCTCACAAGAAATATCCATATGTTTACTGTCCGGCACTAAGGGACGACTTAGTGTCCGGTGCTAAGGGACAGATATTTTCGTTCATTTGGGGCACTTACTAGAATTGGTTAAAAGATCTAATAATATTCTACCATTCTACAAAAAAAAACCTATCAAGCAAAACTTTTATCTTACTATTGTCAAATTTGGTATCACAACTCATTATCAGTATTACGATTTACCAGAAGGAACGGATTAGAGAGATTTCAGGTGCAGAGTTAGACCTCAAAAATTATAGCATAAAATACAAGGTTTAAACGCAAAAAATCGTTGGCCACAATTTTAAACGTTCTTTTTACCAGTTTTGAAAGTTCTAATACTTTCATACAAATTCCAAACAATATTTGGTTGATGACTTTAATTTTTGCATCATTTCTCTACTTTTTTTTCGCGTTGACAAATCCAAGTGCAGATTTATCCAGAATGACCTAGATATATCCAAGGAAGATAGTATAAAAATCAGATTTTTCTCGCAAAAAATCGTTGGCCATAGGTTTATTCTTGATGTCATAAATTTGCAGCTGTAATTCGTACATGAAATCTTCGGGAACCGAGTGCACGTTCAACATGGATGCGAATAATAAAGCGATGCATTTAGTAGGAATAACACCATGATGTTATGTAGGTAGAAGAAGCAAATAGTACGAGGGCTGGTAAACTGCAGGTAAAAATAGTACCTTACTCTAAAAATAAACAAATACATACCAAGAGGAATAATGGCGCTCTATGATAAAAAACAATTTAGATAGGTTTAAACTAATAGCACACTGACTCAAGAAAAGAATAAAAAATATTGTCAAATTTTAGAAAAGAATAAAAAATATTGTTAAATTTTCAAAAACTTTTTCAAATTTCATTTGGATTGTGTCCACACACTTTTGTTAAGATAAAGAAAAATATAAATGATAACATTTGACTTATTAATTAAACTTTATAAAAAAATCAATATAAATTATTAACAAAATGAGAAACAAATTGTCTGAACTCTTATTTTTGTTCAGTTATCATTATCATTAGTTCTTTAGGCCCTTCCATCGTTATTAATCAATTTTAAAAAATATTTATAATAATGCCTTATTAAAGTTTTTCACAATTTTGAAACTATATAAGTAAATAACTAATCTCTTCCCTGGGCTCTCAAACTATTTTTGAAAGAAGACGCATCTCAAAGACGGGCTTATAAAGCTTACAGGGCGAACGTTCTAAATTATACATTTCCAACTAACTCATAACACCATGTTATAACGAATAGGCTAGAACATTGCAAATTACATATATTAAATATTATTATTGAGACGAGATAGAGAATGAAAAAAAAACAGTGTTTGTGAGCTATAATAGGAAGTAAAATAAAAAAGATTTACATTTTTGCTAAATTATTTTTATAAAAGCAGTTGTGCACTATTGTAACTCTACCATGATAAGAAGACAGTTCCAGAAAAATATGAACATATGAAATAAATGTATATGAATTGTTAAAACTTCGTGGAGGTTTTTTGATAATTTTCACTTTTTACAGAGAAATGCGGTAACCCAAAAACCATAAATGAAACGAAAATATTACATGATGTAAATATCACATCTAATTAAAAAATCTAAAAATATTTTTTTTCAAATTGTTCTCAACATCTGAGTTTAAAAACGAATATCCAACTAGAACTAT
Source organism: Ctenocephalides felis (assembly GCF_003426905.1). Taxonomy (NCBI): domain Eukaryota; kingdom Metazoa; phylum Arthropoda; class Insecta; order Siphonaptera; family Pulicidae; genus Ctenocephalides; species Ctenocephalides felis. The sequence continues at coordinate 13,432,016 of NW_020539724.1, read as the reverse complement.
TTTCGTATGCTATCAATATACCAAATACGATTAGGTCTACGGGACCTCCAATTGACCACACATGACTCCAATTCCTACGTAGAACTTTTAGTATAAACAAACCAGCAAGTACAACCATAAGGATAATAGATATGTCTGAAAATGTATATAAACACGTAGTTCGCAAAGTTCACGTAACAACTAAATTGCACTTAATATCTATTGAGCAGACAACGCAACTAATAATTGTAATTCAGTTGGCAAGCCCCATAGCATATGTTATCTTGGATAAATCTTATAGAAAATTGATACAGGGAATTATATATAGGATATAATATATATTATGCAGGCGCAAATTTTTACTAAAATATTCTTTTTCGCATATTTAACATTCTCAATTCGTCTGAAATTCTCTATATATTTCACAAATGTCCACTGTCCATTCCACGAGATCCATTAGCCGATGTGTTCATGAAAAGGCTCTATTGTGGAATCATTATCGACGTGCCGGGGACTATTCACAATCAAGTTTCTATTCATCCTGGGTAACGACCCTGGGTCACTGGCTGACATGGGTTTCAAAATTTTTCGAATGCCACTTGCTTCAGATACAATTTTATCCTTTATGTATTCTCTGAGAATCGACTGACAGCAGTTTCTATGGCCCATTTATTGTTAAAAGCCCATTTGAATTCTAAGACACGCCGAGGGATAATGGGTCGATATACGATTTTTATACAATGATGGTAGTAAAAGATATAATTGACTTTCATATTAACGAGAGAAAACAATACTAGGCCACTTTGAAGAAGATAAATAAATTTTATTAACCAATGAAAAAATTAGAAAAAAAAAATTATATATTTTTATTTATATTGACTATAAACTCTTCTAATAAATAGATAGATTAATAAATTACAACCATATTTTTGAAGCAAAACTTCTTTAGGCGCGACTAGGGTGTAAATACGTACAAATGCAACGAAAGTGCGTTACGGCAGATAATATAAGATAAGAGTAAAGCGCCAATGATTCGTCATTCGCTCTCGATGATATCATTTCTATACGGGTCGATTGTGATTAGTCGTCGCGTATGTGAACATAGACCTGTCGTTGTATGCGTACCGTCATCAACAAAGAAATCGGCATACATAAATAAACATTTTAAAGTTACATCGTAGTACAAATCTTCATTCAATGAAAAATGCCTGAATCAGAAGAGTATCCCGTAAATAATTATAATAAAAATAATAAAACAAATGCAGCATTTGCGTCGTGTATGAAACATAAGTTTACTGAAATAATTTCTACATCATTCGTAGTTTCTATAAATCTTTGAAGTTTTGAAAAGGAAAATATTTTTTAGGCAAAAAGATATTACAGCTGTTCAAAGAATGAGATTATGTCGCCAGCGAAGAAGTAAAAAAAATACCATCAGTCAATGAATGTATGTTAATTTTAATTACATGAAGTTCTTCAAACACAATTATTACATGATGAGTGAAGTTGCGGAAACAATATTTGTTTGGGCGTTGTTTAACATAATCCATTGTGTGAACGAATATTATAGAATTTATTAATCGGCTATTATTACATTTTTCTAATGAAGGTTCATTTCTAAATGATAATTACAATTACAAACCGATCATGTCATACTTGAAGTATGACTTTAATTACATTATTGTTTTTAAATATTATACATATTTTTAATGCTGTTATAAATATATAATTTATAATTTATCATTATATAAATGTGTATAATAGTTGTCACTAATAAATGTGTGCATCACGAGTGTTGCCATATTACTGATAAACACTCATAAAAATTGTTATATGATCTATTTATTTTTACTTAACTTAAAATTGCTACTTTGTACAGTATCAAATAAGTTTTACTTATTTCGCTTCAATCGCGTGTGAACCTTACACTTTTTTTTAATATTTACTTCATAGATATCATATCAATTCCTGTCATATGCAAATATTTTTCATTTATCTATTGTCTATTTGTGTCAAGTATTTATATTCCCATGTGAAATCAATCAAAACACTTGTGTTCATTACTTAATCGTTGGAACTGGAGCATATTAGTTCCTTACTAGAATTGACAATGCTTTTCGTTGTTATATCTGCTCACAGATTGCATTTAACATCAGTTGATCTAAAGATAATTGTTTGATATTATATATGCAGACCTGTCCTACATATATGGATCTGTGCCATTATTTATTATGGTATATCATCGACGATAAAAAATGTCTTAATGCTTCAACAGATAGATAAATGTACCAGATGTGAAGTTCTTAAGCAATTAAATCAAGTACAGTTTGTCAGACGAATTAAACCTGTTTCTTTTACAATTTTTCCCAAAACTTTCCACAAAAATATATTTCGTCTGTCCTTTCATTCCGAATGGACTAGCCAATATCGCTCTTTTCTTTTTCCTTCAGAACGGATGCAATCAGGATAAATAAGAAAAACCCATACAATCAGTGTCCTTCAGTGCAAAGTAATTTTGCTGAAACTCATTTCATCGCATTGTGTCTCATTCGGAGATTGTGATATAGTCTAAAATTTATGCTGTGTAATTGACAATGGATAAAAAAATATAAAAGTTTACTGGCTTTGATGGATAAAATTTGTTCTAAAAATTATTCAAAACCAAGGATACTCCTATACCAGATTCAAATCAAATCGAATTTTATTTATTTACTCAATATATTTTTTATTTATGTATTTACTTAAAAAACTTATTTTTTATGAATATATTCATATATTTAAATACAAATCATGATCGATAACATAATAATTAATTATTAAGAATTATTTTGTAAATCCCAAAATAGAATTTATGTCGAATGTTCCAATTACGATTGTCGCTCTTCATTAAAATCTCGCGCTATGCTTAGCAATCAGTAAATTATTATTTTAGGATTTAATAGAGTGTATATATATATATATATATATATATATATATATATATATATATATATATAACAAATGTATTCCGAGTGGATATTTTTTTTTTTTTTTTTTTTTTTTTAAATTTTATTGGCCTCCGCTTTACAGCATTTTTAGCCACATTCATTATTCATTTTATTCTTCATCATATTCTATACAATTCTTACATATATATTTCTTATACATTCATCATATATATACTACTATCTCTTCTTATATCCTAATCTTCCATCCAATTTTCATTCTTCTTCTTGTTTCTCAATATGTTCTTCTCATCTTCTAAACTTCTTTTTTCCTATTTACTCCTATTTTTTCTCGTATTCTACAAATTAACAATTATTTGGAAGCGCCAGGAGTCGAACCATCGATCTCCGGCATGTGAGTCGGACATGCTACCTCTGAGCTACGTCCGCCACGAGTGGATATTTTAATTATAATAATTTAAGAGAATTTTTTTTATAAACGAACCGTTTCCTTTCAAAGAATATCCTGGGCCCTATTCCTTCTCTTTTCTATTTGATATTTCGTGACTCACCTAGTTGACCTTGAATAGAGAATTTAGACTCTGACGATCATTGGTATGGCAGTAAAAGGAACGACTTGTAACGTATAACACATAATGCTAATTTAGATTTCCATATTTTAGATTTTAAATTATAACACACTGATGATGAGACAAACCTAGTCTCGGAACGTTTGTAAAATTATTATTTAATAAATAGTGCAAAAAAGAGTGTTGTTTGTTCATACTTATAATTTAATATATATATATATATATATATATATATATATATATATATATATATATATATATATATATATATATCAGATTTTATATGAATAAATAAATTACATTTATTAGATCAAATAAAATGGTTACACTCTCAGTTATCGTCTAATATTTTTTCTTGTTTACGATTTAACTTCAAAAGAAACACGTAAATCGCACACTAACTTCACAAACATATAAATGAGATGGAGAGCTGGTATAAATATCAAATTAAATTGAAAAATGGAACAAATAATAAAAATGTAGCAACAAATATTTCTTCCTTGTATATTGAATTATTTGTTCTAAAACAACAACAGCAACCAAAAGACATAATTATAAAAAATATAGAATAGAAAGCCTAAACTCGTACACTTAAAAAAAATAGATCAACTATTGATAAAATTTAGTTTTTTTTAATAAAAAGCTAACTTTTCTATTATAATACACAAAGTCGCCGAAACATTTATTTACTCAACGAAATTGTTTTATTTAATAGTGCCAGAATATGTAAATTATAAATATCCGATAAAATATTGTTAAAATATTATTTAGGAAGTGCTACGACTTTAGCAACACATGTAATTTAATTATATAAAATAATTATGAATAGATATGTATATTTATTTATTTATTTATTCATTCATAAGCAAGCCGTAATCAACAATAATAATATTATTTCAGGCTCTTGTCAAGCTTATTCATAATTAATATTAAAAGGATAGTAATTTTATAATAATCATAGTAGCTGCACGAATTTTGATTTTGAAAACTATGTATATATAATTTATTTAATTTCAAATATTGTTTAATTTAATAATATATAATGAGAATATTTATTAATAAAAATTGCAATAAATTCTACTACTTCATGTTAAGTTTTCAATGAAAAAAGTGATCAATTATTATAAATATTTTTAAGTTAGCGTGAAGCTCCTTGTGCGTATCTTTTATTTTAATATTGTGATATTATTTAAGGCAGGCTATTTAGGAATATTGCAAGTATTGACTAATATTTTTAAATCCATTTCCCATGTATATTTTACCCAGCCGAAAATTAAGCATCAAAGCCCAATCTGTGAATTTCACGATGTTTCTCTAAGTTTCCTTAAGATCTCAATGAAGAAAGTAATCAACGATTATATATATTTTATATATTATAAATATTCTTTGTGTGCATCTTATTATAATCTTATATAAGGTAGGCCTTTCTGCAATATTGCATGTATTGGCTAATATTTTCTCTTGTATATTTTACCCAGCTCTCAGCCGAATTTTAGGCATCGAATCCTAATCTGGAAATTTCACGATGTTTCCCTTGGCAATAAACGAGTGAGATAAACCCCTCTACCTCAGAGCCTTAAGAAGTTTGAGAGATAACATTTCCGGTAAAAGGCGATTTTGCGTGTTATCTAAATGATTATTTCGCCCGGCAATTACCTGCATAACGGAAAAGGAACCGAATTAGAACGGGTACCTAGCCCATTCGTTTCAGGCGGTAAAACAAACGCCGGTAAATAGTTATTCAAGTTGGGAAAGATACTTTCGAACAGAGGAATAGACGGGATTGAACAAATAATAAAGAACCACAAAAGTTGGTAAGAGTAATTTATTACAGAAAAATAAAAGTGGACACGAACAATATCTGGTGAAGACAAATAACTGGAAAGTCATTAAAAAAAAAATTCCACCAGCTGAAAATGTTAAATATCTGGGAATATATTTGGATCGAAAACTAACATGGAAAACCCACATTATTGCTAAAATAATACAAATCAAACAGAAGATTGCAGACCTGAATTGGCTAATGAGACGCAAATCAATGCTACCGCTTGACAACAAGTTATTGATATATAAATCTGTAATAAAGCCCACCTGGACCTACGGTATAAAGCTTTGGGGTTGCGCCAGCATGTCCAACATTGTTTTAATGCAACGGATGCAATCCAAAATCTTAAGGCAGATCACCGACGCACCTTGGTATGTAAGTAATAAAATCATCCATGACGACCTCAATATTCCTTTTATTGATGATGTAATTAGCAGCAGAAGTTCAATCCATCACTCCAAGCTAGAAAACCATCCGAATCATCTTATAGCACCTCTACTTATGACTCCGTCTACAAGAAGGTTGAAGAGAAAAATTCCTTTGGATTTGACATAACATAGTGAGCTGTTCATTGGAACAGTTTCACGGATTATTTAGTTTATATTATAATTTTACCTTTAGTTTTAATTATGTTATGAGTTGTAATCATTATTATTTTTATTTTAACTTTTATATATTATTTTAATTATAGTTTCTTTCTTATATCAGTTCTGTAACTCATAGAGTCATTCTGACTCTGATTGTTATAATTTAATGAAATAAAAAAAAATCAGGAGGTATGGATGTAGCTACCGATGCAGTTATTGATTTCAAATGTACATCATCAAATTATTTTTTTGTATTAAATTATTTATTACCAATACTTGTTTTTCATACTAAAGTATTTGCTCGTATTAAACCTTTTACTAAAATTAATTTATTCAATATTCACCAGCTCTGCCTTTAAATCCGATGATGGTTTTATCCTTAAGCCAGCTGCCTATCATGACGTCTTAGATCGCAATAAAGGATACAATGAAAAAAGGAACAAATAATGAAAGAAAAATATCAGATATAAACGCTAACAAAGAATTGGTTATGAACAGGAAAGAAATACAGAAGATTCCATACTATTTTAAATAAAGTGGGTTATATAAGATTAAGATTTAAATTTGGTGAAATGATGAACAGTGGCAAATATGATTTTAGCAAGGAAAACTATCTATATTATTATCGATCCATCAAAGTTATCCTTAATATGTAATATGAAACTGATCTGTGGCGTCGGCGGAGTTCTGTAAGAAATACCCGTCTGAACTTAATTACTTTCCTTCCTCAATATATCCCATTGGCAGCTCCTTATTCTGGAGGTATTAGAAGGTTAATGAAATACTCGAAGCGTCATACACGCCCAATAAAGATCAGAAGAGGATTCTGATGATCGCACCCTACCAAACTGACAGGCTGGAATCCCAGGGAAATTATTAGAAGAAGAAAACACCACGATGGTAAATCACTGGATGAAATGTGATACTTTAGTGCATAGTAAAAAAAAATTGCGAAATTTTAAATAGAGAGATGACAAATCTTATTGGTGTCAATTTTGCTTTGACTAGGAGGTTTGATATGAAGTATACCATATAAGTAATTTAAAAAAATGCAATTGTTGATACCAAAAATGATTATTATCAGTGAATTTGAAACAAATGTAGGTTTATAAATATGAAAAATCGTTCAATGTTAAATCAATAAATATCGGTAAATTATTATTATAACCAGAAGATATTTCTGCGCCATCAAAATGAGAGCAATATTGTTTCTAGATCAAGCACAACTGCAGTTCTAAATTCATAAAATTAAGTAGTACATATATAAAAATGTTCGCAACTACTTGTTTGTTTATGTCTTACTCTACAGAGATATGTTTCTTGTATTATGCATTTGCTTATATGAGAACTTCCATGCAAGTTTGTGTCAAGTAATAATCGTGTTATTAGCTCCTTGGAAATTCCTTGTAGACGAACTTGACAATATATGTATGAGAACAAATTAAATTGTAATATGAGTTATAACCAACTAAAGCGATAATTCTGAACTAACTTTATTTTCTTGTATACATGAAGACATTTAGAATGAAATTGCTGCTCTCGTCGGGATGGAAATTCTCATCCAATTCGGGATAATTAATAGGAAGTAATTAATATGAGATTGGTTCATTGAGGAACAAACTTTACTCTATAAATTTTCTAGTGAGTTGTTGTAAATTCTAATATACAGGATGTCCCAGATTGACTCAATGTCAAGCCAAAATAGTTTACATATAGTATTTATATTGACCTCTGTCCTGAAGAAAATACAAAAAATATCTCCTAAATCATAGGAGATCAAAAACATCCTAGAAATGTTATCCGCTGTTACGACTTCAAAGTTTAAATGAACAAAAGTAATAAAAATTAACCACAATAACCGAAAAATTATCACAATTACACCAAAGCTCTTGGAGGTACTTTAAAGCTCAATAACTTGAAATATTTTTTTTCTATTTTTAATTAATTACGGTCGATGCTATCACCCCATAATGACTTGACTTTGAGTTCTGGGACACTGTTTATGAAACTCTATTTTGCTTTTCTCCATTTACACATTTTTCTCAAATTGAAATAAAATCTTCTGACTTACTCTTTTTCCTCATGAGTTTTTGATTATTTTAAGTGTCAATTTCTCATTATGTTGTAAAACATTTTTGATCAATATCGCACCTGATTAATTTTAATTATTTATGTAAAATATTCCATTTCAATTAATTTTCTGTAGATAATTTTACATTCCGCCAATTCTGAGCTTATTTTGAATTTGGAATTTAAAGTAGGAGAAAGTCCCGCCGGACGGCACCAAGTGCCGGACACTCTATTTAACATGTATTATTTAAGCGAGTATAAATCTTTTTATTTCAAAATACAAGTGAAAAGGGCGCGGGGGGCACACAGGTGCAGGATCACGCGCCAAGACTCACCTGTGACGGCCACGGCGCGAGCAACCCTTTGCTGTTTTAGGCGCAAAATCACGACATCACCTAAATATCAATTAAGTAATTCTAGTATATTTATGTGTTATGTATTCAATGCAGATTATTTTGAAATGTCCGGTACTAGGTGCCACTTTCTGAAATTTTATTTTGTGTTACCAATGTTTGATTGACAGTATTAATTATTTTTAGCAAATATTGCGTTTTTGTTAATTTAGTTTGATATTCAACTTTGTTATCTAAAACATAGGTTATAATTTAATAAACATTTCGTAAAGTATTTTCTGATTTATATATAAATAAACTTAAGTGCCCGGTGCTCGGGGACTTTTCCCTACCATTTTGCACAGCAAATAATTACAAATAATTTGTAATACTATAGTAGCATAATCCACGTCCATCCTAATGATTTAGCCAGCCAAGTGTAATAAGAGATTGAAGAGAAAATTATCCACTCATTTAGTAACTTTTATAACCAAATTATATCCCTTTTTTGCAGAAAAGATTGCAGAATAAGTTAAATTAAAAAAAACATAAAGAAATTTTAATGATGAAATGATTCCATCATGTCTCTGACTCCAAACTCTCGCCCTTCACTATAGACCGAGAAAACTCCTTTATTTATAGGTCCTTGTTATTCAAATAAGATTCTAAGTATAATTAACTATTCATAAATTAAATTGTTCCAGGAAATGCACGTCTCGAACAGAACAAGTCAACAATCCCTTCCTTCCTTCCACGTAGTGACCCATAAAACATTTGTTTGCCAGTCAGTCGTTCTAGATAAAGTATCTCGAGTGGTTTTTATTGCCTTTTGAATTTGGGAATGTGTCAGGTGTAATTTAATTATTTTGGTCCCTTATCAATGTGCTGTTTACATACGGCTTTGCTAACGGACAGGAGATTGATTTAACAATTACATTAACGAGGAGAGAGGAAAGGACCAATAAAATATACAAGTTGGACACGTATTACATTCAGAATTAGCTTTCTATTAATTATTCAATTACTACCAAATTATATCACGACTATATCTATTATTACCATCTATTATCGATCAAGTTGTCTAAAATAGATATGTACGAATTCATTTATAGAGTTGACAGCTTACGAGTGTTATTAAAGTCACATTAAGTGGTTACGAATTTGAAATGTACGTTTTGTATGGAGCCGGGGAGCCGCTTAAATATTATCGCATGTTACAAGAAGATTGGCATATAACTGACAGATTAGACAGCAGAATTTTGTTCAAGTACCGAAGGGTAACAGATATGAAACCGAGGTGTATGGAGTATATATATACATATATATATATATATATACATATATATATATATATATATATATATATATTCACATATATATTAGGGTGGTCCTTAACAAGGACATTTTTGAATTTCTTTGCTCCCAAGGGCGCAAATGCTTCCAAATAAATAAAAAATGAATCTCTAATAGTATTAGGTATTAATATAAACATTTAGATAGAACGCACGCCAATTGAAAGTTTCTCATATTTGTTATTAGCATACGTCATTAAGTAAATTCTTGCGCCATCTGTGACACATAACGTGAACTCAAATATAATGACTCATAAGAATATTTATAAACCACTTAACCTCTAATTAAATCTTATTCATCATGGAATCAAGATTAATTTTGCAGCAAAATATTTATTTAATTGGTGATGTTGAAACTCAAATTATTATCTTAATTCCATGATGAATAAATATTATAGAACAGTCCACATGGAATTAATAAAAGGTTAAGTGTTTTATAGATATTCTTATGTGTCATAATATTTGAGTTCACGTACAGATGGCGCAAAAATTTACTTAATGACGTATGTTAATAACAAATATAAGAAACTTTCAATTGACGTGCGCTCTATCTAAATGTTTATATTAAGAGCTAATACTATTAGAGAATCATTTTTTATTCATTTGGAAGCATTTGCGCCCTTGGGAGCAAAGAAATTAGAAAATGTCCTTGTTAAGGACCACCCTTATATATATATATATATATATATATATATATATATATATATGTAAAATCATCAGAATGATATTATTATTCAAATGCAAATCATCAATAAAACACAATGTTGTTATGTTTCGCTTGACTTTTATTACATTTAGTGTCGAATTGTCGGAAAAACGAGCAAACAAAAAATGATAACACCCAAGGGATGGTTTAGCAGATGCGGTTACAGTGCAAACGTAGCACCAACAAAACAATATATCAAATATCCAATTTCATTCGGCTAAGCGCAAGGTTTTGTAGCAATTCATATCACAAGGTAAAGGACAGGGGTGTAAAAGGTGAGGTTCGAGGTCTAAAAAATTGGGCAAATCAGTTGTGAAAAACATGTTAAAAAATAATGAAATTGAAGTGATTAGACAACTACATCGCTCGTATTTATAGTTTCGGAAAAGTTAAATAAATGACAAATATTTTTTTAAATTTATTGAAATTGCTAAAATAAACTTACTTTAAGTTTAAAAAATAAATTAAAAAGAATTGCTCAAAGATATAGTTTGAATTTATGATTCTTACAGTTATGAGATAAATCCCAAGTTAAATTAATATTCTAGCAAAACCACTTTAAAAATGCAAAATCTAGTAAGGTGACCATACGTCCTGAATTTCCACCTTAAATTCCCGGTTTTTCAAAAAGTAATATTTATCCCGGATTTAGATCTTTTGTACCGTATCGCCCCGGTTTTTCAAAAATTTATAAGAAAATTAACAAAAATTATGAAAACAATCAAACGTTTTTTAAAATTTAAACGTTTAAATTAATTATGAAGAAAAAGCGTAAAAAACATAAGCATAGAGAAATATAAGATATGATGTAAAATCGTAGATAAAAAAGTATTACATATAACCAAATAATAAAGTTCTTACTAAAAATCCGCAATTCTGATTAAAAAAATTGATTCCGATTCGGGGTTTTGACTTGACAAAATATGGTCACTTTAAAAATAGCTACCACATTCCAGAAAAGTTAAAATTAATAAAAACAAATCCATTTTTTCCTTAATTGGATCTGACAAATTACTGTGTGCAATATAATTACCTATCGAAGTCAAATCAAAAATAGCAAATAAAATGACCTTTAAGTCATGATAATAATAGTATTTCCAACAATTTGGTTTTCAATAAATTCATAATAATAGACATCAATAAATTGGAGGCCATTTTATAGTTTTATTTTTAAAATTTTTGAAACTAAGGCTTGCTCAATAAATTATAATTTTAGAATATCATGTTCTTTTTAATCAAATTAGATATGCCATAATTTTAATTTACTAGGCAAGTTCGAAATGTGAAAAATGAAACAGTGAAATCATTTCTAATTTCTTAATATCTACTTATTAATATTATTATGAATTTAATCGAATCGAAAACTATGATATTTTCTTGTGAATATATATTGCTGTATGTTTATTTTGGAATCTGGTTATATAACAATAAATATTTTTATTGCAATATTTAATATTCCATAATTATTAGTACTTGAATGAGATTTTTTTTCTCTCATATAGGTATTTATAATTTTATATAAGACTTGATGTTTCGTGGACCAAATTTTAACATAAATCAATATTTCATTTTTATCTAAATCAAATATAAATCATTCAAAATTATGTATTTATATCTTCATCATATCGTTAAACCTTGAATTCAATACTATAAATCTGAATCCTACGTTATTTTCTTACAATCACCATTCAAAGTAGTTGTTTCGAATGCAAATACTACCAAATATGGAATGGCGAGGAAAAGACACGTGTCTCAGTAAAAAGCAAACAAAGAGCAAAAATTCTATATTAGGAAACTTGTGTATCTCATTGAATTGCTGTCACATTATGTTTGATGTATTGACGAAGTTTACTAATAGAAGTAGATGAAACTCTATTAGTTTGACGAAACTTATTTCATTTTGTGATGATCTAATTTGGTTTCTCGAGGATTTTATATTCAATCTTCCAGTTCCAAAATTGTATGAAAACTGGAACTTAACATAGCCTTGCCATAACATGGGTCTATTTTACGGCCCAGTAATTTCAAATTTATTTTCTTCTTCATTGCATAATAATGCATTCTCTGAATCTCAAAACAAGTTCTACCAGTAACTCGACTCTTATTAAGTATGATCTTTTAATTTTGCACGTGGGCCGATTTCTCGTTGAAGGATTGTTAATGACATTGACTACTTGTCCGTGGAGGATATTTTATTTTATAAACACCTTCTCACGTGTGTGACGGACGTTAAATTTTACACCTTCAAGATGCTAAGATGTCGTTTCAAGGACCATTAAACACTTAAACAGGCTAAACTCAACTGTGTTGTGAGTGTTTATTTGTGTCAGGAATTTCGAGCACATAGTAAATACATCTATTTACCGGCGTCATTGAGGAAATAAAAAAATTGTGACTTTTGGTAAACTTAAATTTGATAAAAAACATAAATTACATCTATTACTTTTAATTTGCATACTATACTAAACAACACTAGCAATTTTTTATTTTATTAATTGAATTAAAAATGGTAAATTAATTTTTACTTCTTTATATATGTTTACTTTACGTTTCGACACTTGATATTTGTCATCATCCAGTGAATCAAATCAGGGGGATTCAAATTAAATTTACCAATATTTAAATAATTTTTTTTGTGTGATAAATTTAGTTAAGAGAAAACTACTATTTCAAAATCAAAACTAACAAAAATAACATCCTGAATCTTTTTAGACAAAATAATGATGCTTAATCATACATTATAGTAGGAGAACTTCTAAGTCAAGTTAAAAGTACCACATAATAAGAAATTCTAAGCCATGTTAACGACAGTATTTCAATATAAATTCACAAGAAAAGATCATAGCTATAAACAAAAAAGTTATTAAGAAAATTTTGATTGAGCAACTGATTAAGAATTTTTTTAATAGAATGCTTTTGGAGTCCTATTTTTTCTCTAACTTTTTTGTTATAAATATGTATATATATATATATATATATATATATATATAAAGAACGTTAAAAAATTATTATACAGTATCCAGAATCTCTCTATACCAAAGTAGATAAAAAGTAAATGTATTCTTTATAAAGGCTGAAACTCAACTTATTCGATAAAAAACTAATTTATATGTGAATTATTCTAAAGATGGAATAAAATTGAAAAATGTATATATATATATATATATACGATATATATATATACCTAGATATATACATACACACATATATACTTCAACTTTTCTTGGATAGCTATAATTATTGGAGTTCTTTATCAAATTGTGGATAAAAAAGCTTTAGTTAAAAAAACTAATAATTTATCAAAAAGAAGCTTTTTAGCAAATTTTTTTTCAAGAGAAGCTTCTAGCTCAGAAAATTAAAATGTAAATTATTTGTAAAAATAAAAATTCTTCAAAAAAAAACTATTTGATGATTTCATACTTTTGAAACAAAAGATTTGAACGAAAAAAATTTGAAATAATGAGACATTTGGTTCAGAAAAATGATAAATATACACATAAATATATGAATAAAACACGTTTAGAAAATATGCTGAATTAAATAAAACAGTTCGATTTGAGAATTGAAAAAATAAAAAAAGCCGAATGAATGAAGTAAAATTTTGAAATATCTAATTTCAAACGTAAGTGTAAATTTAGGTGCAATGTAAGTAAAATATGATTGTAATTTTATCTGACCCTATGTTGCATAAGGACACAATGTGCAATAAAATTTTAACTGAAAATATATAAAAAGAACTTACATATTTAAGGCAACCAAAATTATACGAACAGCATCTATCACATACCTGTAACAAGAAAAAAATAGTGTTAAACAATGGTACCAATTAACAATTCACTACCAATTTTATAACTAGATTACAAATGTAAAAAATCATGTAATTTGGAAACAAAACAAGTATTTTCTTTTCCCATCTTGTATTCCCGTACAGATTTCGCATTTACATACTAATTACGTTCATGTCTGATGTCGGAGTCCAGATGTTTACCGAAACATATTAAAAAAAATAAAACAAATTATAAACTCTTACAGGCACATCCAAATTAAATACGACACGACGTAGGCATGTATGAATCCACGTACAAAGTCCTGAACTTTTTAATAAAAGAAACTTTCCGGACTGTTTTTTAATATAGCTAATGTATAATTAAATAGCTTTTAAACTTCATATATAATTAAATAGATTTAAAATCATAGAAAATGATATAAAATATAATAATATAAATAAATTTAATTAATAATAAAAATATAAATAAATTTCAATATTCCTTAATATATTACATCAAATTCCATTCCTGATTTCCAAATACCGATAGCCTCTAATTTCCCAATTAATGTTTGTGATAGATGCAATCCAATCACATTGATTGACAGAATAATGGATAGAATTTGGATATGAGCTGTTTGGTAAACATTAATTGTCTAATTGTTGAGGAAATTAATAGAACTATTTATGTTGAACAGTACATAGCTGCAAATAACAATAAGCTAAGATCAAATGAAGAAAAATGTTTCTATCTTAATAGGAATTATTTAAAAAATGAGGCTACTCATGAATTTATATTTAAAGAAAAAGCTTCCACCAAAGACCTTATAATACACCCATGTAACTTATAATGTTTTGTATTAAATGCAAATGGCAATAGAAATTTTAAATAATCTTCTATATATATAAAAATAAGTCGGGTTTTCCTTCCTGACGAAATAACTCCAGAACGCAGGAACCGATTTCGACAATTTTGCATTCGTTGGAAAGGTCTCGGGCTCCGTGAGGTTTATAGCAAAGAAAATTGAAGAAAAAATCCAGAAAAGCGGATAAATCGTTTTTCACATGCAGCGTCATCTCTGATACTTAGCATGTACTACAAACTAATATTTTTTGTTTGACTGCTACTCATTTGTTTGACAGCTACTCATTGTTCTCTGCTCAGTTAATTTCATGTGACAAACCGGCATTGTGTTCGCTGTAAAATTGTGCAAAAAAGTAAAAAAAAAAAAATATTTGTTTCCTAACATTTCAATTGGAAACCATCAAATCAATGTATTATGCAAATTTTTAATCATTTTCAACAGCAGGCAATTTTTTCTTTATCTTTTAATCACCAAACGAAATGTTACATAAAATGAAACCATCTGGTGGTGATACGGAGTTTGCCCGGTTTGCTAGTTATGTATGAAATTAATAATAAAATTTTGACTACAAAAAATTAACTACTCTTGATATAATCATATTGTTAATTTCGGAAGCAAGGACTTGCTTGATTATAAAAATTATACTTTCTATTAGATTCTAAATAGATATATATTTAAAAGGCCCAGCTTAGAAAAACTTTAAAACCCACATATAACTTGTATAACATATTTTCTATTGAATACAAATACCAAAAGAAATTTTAAATACATATGTATGAAATGAATAATTAAATTTTGTCTACAAATTAACTATTCTTGATATAATCATATTGTTAATTTAAGAAACAAGTACTTGCATGATTATAAAAATTATACTTCCTATTAGATTCCAATTAAATTCTAATTTAAAAGGGCCAGCTTCCAAATATTTTATAATATTGTTACATTCTGCATTATATGTAATTTTATGTAAGCATTTTATGTTTTTAACTATATATTGTAATTTTGTATATATTTTAATTGTTATTCATTATGTAAAATAACTGTATTTTTGAGTCCTCTTGGAGGCTCTGTGGGCTATATATTTAAATAAATAAATAAATAAATAATAAACATATAATTTGTAAGATTTTGTATTGAATACAAATACCAATAGAAATTTCAAATAATTATGGTTGAAATAAATAATTAAATTTTGACTACAAGAAATAACTATCCTTGATATAACCATATTGTTATTTCAGGAAGAAAGTACTTGCATGATTATGACAATTATAGTTCCTATTAGATTCTAATTAGATTCCCATTATTTTTAATTAATAATTATTGAGCAATAGGATCAGTTCAAAAACAAACGAACAGCAAATGCATATATAATATTGATTACCTTAATCATATTAAAAAATTCAGTAATAATGTTTGTACTGTTAGGAAAAATTTTGTGGGCGGAAATCAAAGTAAATATTACACTTATTACTTTCTGCATTGCAAATAATATTTAATAATAAATTATGTTATTAGGACGCCCAAAAACGTCTATGGATACTGCCAATAGGTCAAGTATTTGGACCCATCATATTTGTAGTTATATATTACAACATTCACTTTACAAAAGTTTATGAAGCAACCAAGGAAGTTTTGATAGATCCTCCGGAATATCAAGCGGTAAATAAAATACTATAAAATAAATACATTGTATGTACAAAATTTCTACATTTTAGAGAGATATAGTTTACTACAACCAAACGCCTGTCAGATTTACATACTGCACTGATAAGCCGGAAGGATTATTTTTAATGCGAAAAGTGCACGAAGCAATAAAACCTATTAATAGTAAGTAATAGACAAAGGAGTGAATAAAATTATGAACTTACTTGAGCAAACTGAAATTTGTAATTTAGAACTGTCATTTTGCAACCGCCATTATTGTGTCCGAAACCGCATAGTATTTTTTTCACACAATCACAAAACAATTCAAGATAGATACATTTTTAGAAAACCGCAATTGTTAATAAAAAAACTATAATAATTATTAATTTATTATTTCTACTATTATTATTATCCAAATAAATAAACTATTTGCGCGTAATTATTTCTACATGACACGTAAACGTCAGCTGACATGTTTAATCCTGTTGCACAAAAGTGTTGCCAGAAGTGACACATGAGCATGAAGCTATAAGATATCACCCAGGATGACCACCATAAAAGTAGCTATTAATTCCGTTATACAGTAAAATCCATTATAAAGTTTTTTTAATATAGATTTAAAGATAATTATAATGATTACTTTTATATTTATAATAAATTTATTTAAAAAAATATATGAAAAAAGTAAATTGTAAGTATTAATTTTGGGTTCCCATTAATTTTCGACGTCATGTTGGCAAATTGTCTATCTGTCAAAATAATTAAACATGTCTGTTGAGTGAAATATAATATGAAATTCTTGTTTAAAAATTGTTTTAAAGTTTTCTTTCCAAATATAATGGATAAGACGGAATTTTCAATATACGAAATGCAGATAAGTTTTAAGTAAGTAATATTTATTATTTATTACAGAATTACTAAGGTATGAATCTTGAGTTTACATATACAAAAAATCTTGAATTTTAAATTTTATTTGGACAAGTTTTTAAAATATGAAAATAATTATGTAAACTGTGGAACGCAACAGAATAAATAATCTTCAATTACATATATTACAATATAATTTGTACTTAAATTTACCATTGAAAATATTTGACGTAAAAACAAATATGGCGACTTAACGTTAAAAAATGTATTATTTATCATATAAGTACTATTATTTATTCTCATTTCTTACAGATTTAACAAGATTTAAAGATTGTAATGAAGCAGTGCTGGATCTTTTAAAATGGCAATATAATCCTAGAGCATATAAAGAAAACATAAGAACGTTTTCAATAATCATAAAAAACATATCCTATAATAAAAGGTATTTCGTATATGAAATCCTTTCAGACATCCCTTTTAATACTACTTTCGAATTCCCAATTTTACAAAAACCTGGACCATGGTATGAATTAGCAGGTAAGCATTATTAGAAATAGATATTATCAAAAATATATTTTCTATATAATTTATTATAGATGTTTATTACAAAACGCGTTTTTTAACAATCCAATATCTGACTTCGGTTTTATTTGGTTGTCTTCACCAAAATAAGGACAATGGAACATTTGAAATTGTAGAAAGAGATTGGCTACGTGTAAGTTAAATAAGAGAAATATGGTTTATTTTTATAATATTTTATTAATTTTAGGCTTCATTCAAACATTTAATATATCCAGATGTTGAAGGAAACCCACAAATCGATATGCAAGTTATAGAGTATTTTAATTTTGTGGGAATATTGATAAAATTTCTGATGATTATTTCTATGTATAAACTCATCAACAAACGGATATCACGATGCAGGGTAAGAAATTTCAGATGGTGTATAATATATTGTTTCATGAATGAGGATGTAAGTTTTTATATTTGTTTTTTCATCCCCAGGCATTGTTAGAGATGAAAATTATACCTTGGCCTTTAATTTGGTTCTCTGAAATGTTGTCTATTACATTTTTCATAAAAGTTTCCTTGTTGGGCATATCAGCATTTACTAAGATTTATGTATTGACAAAAGTACCATTCTATATGATTTTCCTCTATCTGATACTTCATTTGCACTCGTTAGAATTACTGGCTTTATTGATATCCATGATCATACCAGAACGTTAGTAAAAATTTAATTTTTACATTTTTTAATTAATAAACTAATTGACATCTTACTCAATTTCTAGATATTGCGGCACAAGTAGTATTTTGGTTTTTGCCCATAGTGGTTCAATTGGACCATTTTGCATCAGTGAGAACCAATATACTTTACAGTTTATTTCTACCAACGCAGTCCATGGTTTACTTTTTCAAATGTTTGAATTATTATCTAATCAGAGGTACAAACAAATTTCCAAAACTGTGAACATTATTAATTTTTTTAATCTTTTTTCAGAGGAATCCGCAAGTTTCTACGACTTTGAACCTTTACAGTATAACTCCATTCCTCCAATTTTAGCTGTGTTTTTATTTATATTGCAATGTCTTGTTTTTGCAACTATTTTTCATTTGATTCATATATATTCACATGACAGTTTTAGATATACGCCATCCATTTTACAAATTATTGGAAAATTGAAAAGGGTAAAAAATATTAGATTGATATAATAGATTAGAAGTTCATATGTTTAGTACATCACAATACTATATATATATATATATATATATATATATATATATATATATTTACAGTTATCATCATCAAAAAGAGTATTCATAGGTCATCACATACTAAAGAAGCCTATTATTGAGACAGATGTACCTTTAGAACGTGGAATATATCTGCATAAACTCAATAAAGCATTCTACTTTCCTTTTGGTAAATATGATTGTTTATATATAGCAGTAAATTAATATATTTTCACTATCAGGTCGAAAAACTATGGCTGTAAGAAATGTGACATTAGAGTTGTATCGAGGTGAAATAACTGTGATCCTTGGTCGTGAAGGTGCTGGAAAAACTACATTGATTTCCTTAATTGCCGGTCAGAGAAACATTTTAAAAACTAAGCAGAATTTAATTTAGAATTAAAATGTGGCTATTACAAAACAGGCATCCAAAAACCAACTTCTGGAAACGTGCGAGTCGAGGATAAAGATATTTTCCAACATCCATCTACAAGGAAAAGCATTGGAATCAGTACAGATATTGCCATGTACTTCGATTATTTGACTATTTATGAACAAATGTTTTATTTTTGTAAGGTAAATTTATAAAAAACTCATCACCAACTTTGGCTTATCAATTTATTACTTTACATATTCTAGTTGAGTGAGATACATCAATCAGATTTACATGACAAAGTGATGGAAATTTTGGAGGAAGTTCGACTTGACTATAAGAAAGATGCATATTATTCTGATTTGACATTGTTGATGAGAAAGAAATTTGCTATGGCAGTTGCTCTGGCTGGAAATGTCACGTATGGATAAAGTTTTTTATAAAAAAATGGTGTAACAATTATTAAAAAAATTTTTGATCAGGATTCTGGCAATTGAAGATCCTACAAGTGGTCTCAGTTCCACTGCTAGTCGAGATATTTGGGATATACTCTTGGTAATATATATAGTACTCGTTTACTAAATATTATTTCTAAATTTAAAACGTATTTTAATAATTAGTTAGTACATATTAAGAAACATAGCCCTTGAGTCAAAAATTAAAATACAAATATAAACTTTATTGATTTAATTTTCTATTTTTAGAATTTGAAGAAAAACCGGACTGTTATCATAAGCACCACAAATTTTGCTGAAGCTGAAATTATAGGTAATACTTCTTGTCAATTTGAGGACTAAAATATATCCACTATATATTATAATATAATAATATAGTATAAAGTAAAAACAGGCTCTTACTTATTTCAAAAAGCAATTCCAATATCACCCATTAGATTATTTTTAATATCTATTCCTAATTTGATTATCAAAATATTAAAGTTATCACTCTCCAAATTTTTAGCTGACAGGTTACTAATAATGTCTAATGGGTCTGTAATTTCCTACGGGTCTTTGCGTTATTTGAAATTACAAATGGACCTCGGATACAATATAACCATTACAAAACTGGACATGGTAGGATGGACAGACATTGAACAATTTGTGGAAGAATATCTCCCAGACGCCGCCAAAAAGGTAAACAAAGTAGAAATAATACAAATAATAAGAGTAATTAAATTAAAATACCTTGCTCATATAAATGTTTATTCCAGGGATGGGTTGCCAATAGAATAAGATATGCAATTCCACTTTCTAATGGCAAATACTTCCAGAGGTTTTTCGATAATTTAAGTATAGAGAAAGAATTATTAGGAATTGACAAAGTGGCATTGTCTATAACCACTCTTGAAGAAATATACGTCACGTATGTAATTAGAAATACTTAAATAATTGGGAAAAAAAAGTAATTTCATTATTCACTGTTATTTTTTTTCTCATAGAATAATTGAGGCTTATGAGACTATAGAAACTACAAGAAGAAATCGCCACTTAATGCTCGAAGAAAGAGTCAGAGGTGGAAACAATTATTTATTTCTGGTTATATCAAAATATATGAGTAAATTTTTATTACAGAAATTCGCATGAACGAACAAATAGGCAGACTAGCAAAAATGCGTAGTCTGATTTTAACCGATTCATTGTGCTACATGAGGAAAAAAGAAATGTATTTTTATCAGGTTATGAAAACAACAACACAAAATAAAACTAAAAAATAAAAATTATTTTATTATATCAATCTTCAGATTCTGGTAGTTGTGGCTTTTACTCTGTCGGGAATTATAATGTATTTTCTACAATCTCCAAATTTTGAAATTCCAATTCGGAAAATGGATTTGACGGATTATGTTGGCCAGGAAGTTTTATATACAACCGACAGCAAAAGTAGAAATGACTTTCAATCGTATGCAGAAAGTAAAAATGTAACACTTGTTAGAAAATCAAATTCTGCAGGAGGTAGAACTATAGAAATAATTGTTAATGTTCACATTTAACAAGTGCTTTATCTAAATTTTTCAGATATGGTCGGGATGAGTGCTGAGAGTTTTAGGCATGTGCACGATAATGTATTTTTGTCCTTCGATCATTTTTCGGAAAGCAGCAAAACAATTGATATATTTTTCAACAGTTTTTCATACCATTCGATTAGTTATGCTATAGATCTACTTGCACATGTTCTTTCATCAGAAAATGTTGATATTACAACCTATAATCGTCCATTTCATAGGAAGTAAATATAATTTATTAAATTATTAAATATTAATGTATGATATACAATGTCGCTATTATAGCTGATAATTGTAAATTAACAAAGTTATATTCATATTTACAGAACATATATGCATTCGTACTTCTCCTCTCAAAATCTTGTTGCAGCCTTGACAGTGCATCTATTGCTACCAACTGGTAATTAAATACTATTTTTATGATTGTTCGTTTTAATAACTATTCATAGTTTAAGTCACTAATAGTATTAGTCTTACAATCAATTATCTATTTACAGTGTTATTGGTGTTGAGCCTAATTTTTCAAAAAACTCGCAATGAGAGAGAGGAAAGTTGGAATTCGACATATTTTAAATCAAACCAAAATCGATTCTTTCACTTATTGGGCATCGAAATTTGTATTAGACTTCACTGTATATTCAATTGGGACTGTTATAGGATATATTATATTTATTTCGATAACTTCAGATGGCGATGTTATTCATGGAATTATGTTATTTGCAAATATTATATTATTTGGTATCTCCAATATATTACTAGTTTATAATATGAGTTTTTTAAATGCATTGCACCTAGACGTTTATTGGGCAACTATTTTTGGCAGTGTTGTATGTAAGTATCAATTTTAAAACCATATAAAATGAATAAATTAATCTTAAATATATTGCAGGTTATGGTTTCAACTTGGTTCATTATTTTTACCACGAATATTTTCCACCTTTAAGTATTTTTGAATCAATTCTGATGTTGATTCCAATATATGCATTGTCCAAAGGATTTTTAGTTTATGAAACTATCGATAACCAAAAAAAAGTTTGCAATAGTATAAAATCCTTTCTCGATTGCTCTGTGATCAAGTATCAGGATCAAGTAATTTGTTGCAGTCAGTTTAAAAGAAAAACATTATTTTAAATAAATTATATTTTTAAAAAAAATATTTGTAGGTATGAAATGCAATAGAAATGGTTGTGATTTGAGTATATTTTATAGAGAAAATATTTTTATAGTAACGCACTCGATCCTGATGATGATGTTGGATGCAATTTTAAATGTAGTAAGTTTATATAAAAAAGAAAATAGTAAATATAATACTGAATATTGTTGATGGATCTTTTATCTTCTAGGCTTTCTTAGCATATATTGAATATAGACATAACTCGATTAAAAAAAAATCTGTTCTGACTACACAACAAGCTTCAAAAATTAAAGATCACATAATTGAATCAGGTGTAAAACTTGAAAAAGAAACAATTCAGCATCTTAAAAAAACAAGTACGTATAAGAAACACCTGGAAAATTGAAGTTTATATAACTCATGACTAAATTTTTACACAGCTCCTGTTCGAAAACAACAATTTAGTTTAGTTGTAAACAATGTGATCAAATATAGAAAAAATAAACTTGTTTTGAGAGGAATTCATCTCTTAGTTGAGGTAATAATATTAGTTTACTAAATATTTTATGCACTAATTTTAAGTAATTATAGAGTGGAGATTGCTTATGTCTTTGTGGAGAACCAGATTCTGGTGTCGACGATTTTTTAGATATTATAAATGGTATCAACTTTCCAAGCTACGGGACAGTTTCAGTAAATGACATAGAACTTAATGTTGATAGAAGAAAAGTAAGTCCAATACTTTAACTTTAGTTGACCTAGCCTAGACCTAGTTTAGTTTCTGATGATTGCTATATTTTATACTGTAATCTTTTTCATATATTTTTTTCAGTATTTGACACAACTAGGATACTGCCCAAGAAATTACATCTTGAGCAGCATTTTAACAGGACGAGAAGTAATATATTTATTTCTTTCCTTGTTGGGCTTCACAAATAAGAATATTAATAATGAAGCTGAATTTTGGATAGACTTTTTAGGTAAACAAATTGATTACTATTTACTGATTTTCTGAACTCATGCCTCAATTATAGTAAATTAAATTTCTAGTAATTGTAAATAATTTATCGGTGTATATTAATAGAATGTTTTACAATTTGGTACTTTGTGAATCGATTGATTTTCTATTTTCTTCTAGGGATGTATGAGAATCAAAATAAGTTGATATCAAGTTATTCAAATGGGATGAAGCAAAAAGTGGCTATTTTAGTGGCATTTTTAAGTCGGGCATCAGTTCTTATTTTAAATCAGCCAACAGAGAACATCGACCCATTGTCACGACAAGATATATATACAATGCTTTCTTACATCCAATTATTTGGAAAACCTATTATCATACGAACCAATCAGTAAATATTGAATAATTTCAATGAATTTTCTTATCTAAAATTTGTTGACGGTTACCACGTTCAATTTTTATTGCCCTAAGTTTTTTTCCATATTTCAGAATGAGAGACTGCGATGTCCTCTGCAATCGTCTTGGGATATTTGTAGGTGGCCAGTTAAAGTGCCTCAGATCGCTTAATACGCTGAAAAGTCGCTTCGATTTAGGATACACAGCAATTATCAATACTAATGCAAAGAAAACACTCGAATATTCAAGGTAAATAAATAATTCAATTAATAGAATGGAGAAAAATCAAAGACATTGCTTCAAAAATGCCAACCTTCAAAAAATCCAATACCTTTCCTAACAACAATCTTGGTTGTAAATATATAGATATAGTTTGGGTTGATTAACTTCATTCTTCTAAATTTATTCCTTTAAATTTCGTATCTATATAGCTGTGATTTTTCAGACAACTGGCCGAGCTTAAATTGGACATATCAGCAAGAATGGCCGGAGAAATGAGGAACGAACAAGATGTAATCTAAATAATTATATAACCATAAAAAATAGACTAGTAATTTTTCTCTCTCCAGGGAATTCTACATTGGCAAATGGTAGGTCCAAATTTGACCTGGTCTTCTATTTTCCAAGAAATGGAAATCATTCTCGAATCTCATTCCGTAATGAGAAACTATGCAGTATATGAATCTTCCTTGCTGGAACTCTACTTAGAATACACAAGACCAAGGAAATTGGTGGAGGAAGGACATGTTAATTTCCTACCTCCAATGCAACGGAAAAATGTTATTCATTATAAAATAAGCAAACCCAAAACGCAGTTTCGTAGGAGTGCAAAGCATGATGAACATTCTGGTATAAATATATAAATTTGTAGAACATGCTATGAATTAAATTAATTTTTGCTATTGCAGATTCTGAATATTCTTTCGAGGCACATCACTTTAGAGATCCGGCCCTGATAGGAGAACGCTTTTATTCAGTTCGGCCGCCCATGAAAAAGACGTGTACTATTTCTTGATAAAAATATAATTTGTTAATTATAAATAGTTGAATATATAATTAAATTTATACATTTGTTGAATATAATTTTTTTATCATCTTAGTCAAAATGTCATAAACCTATTTTTTCAAAAAGCTTATGACATACCTAATTATTGCAGCTCTAATCCATTATATTTTTACTGATTAATTTTTATTTATAATTTTAACTCCGTTACATATGATTCTAGTAGCTTAAAAAATAAATCAACACATAAAATTATTCATTATATCTATCTTTTTAATACAATTATCGATTGAATATAATCGATATTCAATAGAACACTAATAAATATATTGCTTAGTAGTAGGCGATGATGCTCAAACATTACCAGAAACAAATGCAAGCTGAATATACCTGTCTTCCTATTGAGTTTGTGGTAGAAATTTTCATAAAATTTATCAAAAAAATGTTAGGCTTGTTGAGGAAGCTTTTATGGGCAGACATAAAGGTAAATAATAAATAAATCATTAAAGTAATAAAAAAATGTATTGAAGATTCGGTTTATAAATTTAAGTCATAGTGGTTCAAAATCGCATCAATTTTAGAGTGCTGGAAAATGGATGTACCTCTTTCCAACGTTACAAATTATTGGACCGATCATAGGGGTATTATTGTACTACTTGCTTCATTTCTCTATAATCGTACAAAAAAGTAAGGAAAATGTCGTGTTTGATTCTCCTGAATACAGCTTGGTAAATATTTATCTATAAGACACAAACAAATACAGTTAAGGTATACAAATTACAATACAAATGTGTACATTTTGATAGCCTACATGTTTTAATTGAAAATATGCGTTTCTTTAACTATCCTGTAGAGTGTAGATATAATATCATATTATAATATTATTATTGTATTAGACTGACATATTGACGGAATCCAAAAATCCTCCGATAAGATTTACATTTTGCACGAATACAACAAATGGTTTAAATGTTATGAAGATGGTGCATAGAATACTGGAACCAATTAATAGTGAGTAAGATGTGATATTTTGGTCTACTTCACTGTAGTTGTTCAGCAGTGATCAATGTTCAATATAAAATAGCTGATAAACCGATCAGAGTTAATAAAGTGAAGGCATAGTATACAACATAGTATCATACTGCATTAATATTATCAGCAAATTCAAAAATATATACTATTTATCCATTGCTAATTCACATTACAGAACAAACCTACTTATTTTATTTTTTTCAGACTTAACCCATTTTACCGATTGTGATGAGGCTGTTCTTGATTTGTTAAAATGGCAATATAATCCTAGGGCCATCAAAAAAAATATTCACACATTCTCCGTAATTATAAAAAATATAACTGATCATAACAAGGTTGGGTATTTTGAATTTGATATAATGTCTGATATACCATTCAATACATCGCGCGAATTCCCCATAAGACAAAGACCAGGTCCATGGTACGAACTTGCAGGTAAGTCTAAATGTGCTTTAGAATTACTTGTTGAAATGAATTATTAACTTCCCGAAGGAGAAGTTTATGTTTTCATCAAAAAATCCGAACCGCTAATTTTATGTTTTCTCGACGTTTCGAGCCATTCTGAGTCGAATGAGACCAAATTTGGAAAAAGTATGTGTGTGTGTGTGTGTGTGAACAGATTTTTTGCCGTAAATCGACGTTTTCTCCAAAACGGCTGGACCGATTTCAAAAATTTAGAAGCCATTTGATGTATCTCGATGAGGACTGTCGTCTCTGAGTGCGGCGATCGGCCGGGCCGTTTCTTTGTAAATTGCAGAAAAGGGAAAAAATTTTTCGTCCACGTTTTGGCCCGCAATTCTGAATCGATTCTGAAAATTCAAAAACCATTCGATAGATATTGGTTGGGAATCGTGCTGATTAGTTTTTGGTAAAGATCGGCCGGGCCGTTTTCTTGTAATAACGTTTTAAAAAAAAAAATTTCGACGATTTTCATGATTTTTTTTTTGACGGTAGATACCATAGTTTTCTAGGTCATACTAAAATATTACGGCCCTACGACAACTCGTTTAGCTTTAAAAATTCATCAAAGTTTGCAAAAATTGGTATAGTTTTATTGACATTTGTCAAAATTAGACTTTTGATCGACGTTTTCTCAAAAGCGCCTGAACCGATTTCAGAAATTTAAAAGCCATTTGATGTATTTCGGTGAGGACTATCGTTTGTCAGTTTTGTGCGACGATCTGCCAAGCCGTTTCTTTGTAATTTGAAAAAAAGTGTTAAACTTTTCGTCCACATTTAAGCTCATCCTACCGAACCGATTTTAAAAAATCAAAAACTGTTCGAAATATATTAGTTGGGAATGATACTGATCAGTTTAGGTGAAAATCTACCGAGCCGTTTTCTTGTAATTGACTGTTGAAAAAAAAATTCAAGCCAATTTTTATGGAATTTTTTTTAGCGATATATACCATGGTCTTATAGAACTTACTGAAATATTACGGCCTTACGACAAATAGTTTGATTTTAAAAATTTATCAAAGTTGGAGAAAATGAGTAGCTCTTTTGACATTTGTTAAAATTAAAATTAGACTATTTACTTGGTATAATGATAGAGTACTTGGTCTTGAACATAATAAACCATTAAAGTCCTGAAAACTGGTTCAATTATAAAAATTATTGATTTTTGAAAATTTGCTTTTAGAAAATACTCCGAGTCAAAGTGTTCGTTCGTTTTCAATTATGTGTAATAAATCCACTCGGAATACTTATATTGACTCATAAATTAATTTATTTTTTATTGATTAAGTCGATTATTTAAATATATCGGGAAGTTCATGTAACTTGCCTCAAGGCTAAATACCAAACCAACTAGTTTAATTTAAATTTAAGAAAGCTAATTCTGACTCTAAATAGACCTATCTTATTATAGTGTGTAATAAAACTATAACTCGGTCAATTGTCGCATTAGTTTATTGTACTTTTTATCATTTAAAAGAAGAATTTATTCTTATCAAGTATTTTTTCAGATATTTACAATAGTTCTCGGTTTTTGGAGGTACAGTATTTGACTGGTTATTTCTTCAGAACTGGCGGTATGTTGTTTGATACAGGTAGAAGGGTAAGTGAACGCTTGATATTAATAAAAAATTGCAAATGAAGTAAGTTCAAAATTTAATATTTATGACAGATGTTCAAGCCTTACGTATACCCATTATTTGAATACAATCCAGATATTGATGACCACGTCATACAATACTTTGCCTTTATTGGGATCTTGATGAAAATATTGCTGCTGATATCTTTAAATGTATTAATCGATAAACGGAAATCACGCTGCAGGGTAAGACTAACCATGAAATATACAATACATAAAAGTACATTTCAAATTACTTGTCATATTTGAACGAAATCTTCAACTTCACTTGCGAATTATTAAACCGGTAACTTTAATATTTCTTGAAACGTTTTCAGACGCTACTGCAGATGAAAATCGTACCATGGTCGCTGATATGGACTTCTGAAATTCTATCCATGACTTTTCTCCCAATGATATCGATGTTATCAATATCAGCTTTTACATCAGTTTTTTTGATGCCTCATGCTCCTTTCTACATGATTTTCATTTACCTCGTACTTTATTTGCACTCGTTGGCATTTTTTACGATGCTTATTTCTATGATCATCACAGATAGTAAGTAATTGTTCATGGGTGTCAACAATGATAACGATATTAAAATTGTTTCAATTTAAGGAAATCTAGCATTTGCTTTTTATTGGATTGTAAGCTGGATACGATTAGACTATTTCAATACTGTTACAAGTAATGTTTTATACAGTTTACTTCTACCCAATGAGGCTATGATATACTGCTTCAAATCGTTGAACTTCTACTTGGCCAGAGGCATGTTCATGAAGCGATTAAATATTTAAAATATTTTCTTATCAATTTTATATTTTATTTATAGCTGAAATGGCATGTTTTGATGATCTGGAACCACTACAGCATGATTGTCTACCACCGATCTTAGCTGTGGTACTATTTTTATCGCAGTGCTGCATTTTTAGTCTAGCAATATATTTTGCTCATAAATATTCAAATGACAGTTTTAAATATTCGGCTTTCTTTTTCCACAAATTTGAAAAACTCAAACAGGTTCGTAGACCTAGCCTTTTAATATTAAGTTTCATATGAGCTAGTAAAAAAGCCAACAGTAAATTTTTATTATACTTTTTAGAATAATGCAAGCAACTTTTTTTATGTATATATGTATATATATACATATATTTAATATATTGAATGATAAATGTTGAAGAATCACTAAATATTTATTACCTTTATTAATTCTTGTAGAAATCTCGAAATAAAGTCTATGCAGATAGCCTCCAACAAAAAAATCCATTGATTGAAATGAATATATCTCAGGAAAGTGGAATATTTCTGAATAAAGTCAATAAAGAATACTATTCTAGTTCAGGTAAATATTAATGAACAATTTACATTTTATTTCAGTCAACCAAGAAATTGTTTTTAAGGTCGAAAAACTATGGCTGTTCGTGATGTGACACTGGATATGTACCGGGGTGAAATTACCGTCATTCTCGGTCAGAAAGGTTCTGGAAAAAGCACATTAGTTTCTATAATAGCTGGCAAGTGCAAATTTATTATTGTAAGATTTTAGTAAAATAATAATGTGTTATCCAAAATTGCAGGTATCCAAAAGCCCACATCTGGAAGCATCCGAGTTGGGAATATCGATATATTCAAAAAGCCAACTGCAAGGAGGAGAATTGGCATCAGTCAAGAAACAGTTTCGTACTTAGAAAGTTTGACGATTTTCGAGCAATTGTATTATCTTTGCAAAGTAAAACATCGCAATATAGACTTGTATTAGGGAAATATTAATCACATTCTGAATGTGATTGTATGATACAGGTGATCGATATATATCAAGAAAAACTGACTGAAGAAGTAATGCAAATTTTACAAGAAGTACGCCTTGATCATAAGAAAGATAACTATTATTCCGACTTGACGCTGGTGTTGAGGAAAAAGTTTGCACTTGCTGCAGCTTTGTCTGGAAGTGTAACGTATGTCAAAAACACTTCAATATTTTATGTACAGATAAAAAATAAAAAAAACAACTAATACAAATGCAGGGTGCTGGTAATCCAGGAGCCAACGCTTGGCTTAGATTCAGTTGCCAGTCGAGAAATCTGGGATATATTATTGGTATGGATTCATTGTCAAATCTGAATAATAATTGAATTATATATATATATATATATATATATATATATATATAATATATATGTACAGATACGGATTACATTTTTACAGGGGTTGAAGAAAAACAGAACTGTCATTATAACAACAACTAACTATGCAGAAGCTGAAATATTAGGTGATTAAATTGAAACAAATTTTTGTTAAATGAGAGTACTTTTCATACCTCAATTTATTTTTTAAATTCCACTTCCAGGAGATAGATTTTTGATATTGTCTTATGGTAAAGTAATATGCTATGGAAAAATGCAATATTTATGTTCTAAAATGGATCTAGGGTTTAGACTGAATATCACTATGTTTGAGGTGATTGGAATAAGAAAAATTGAACAGCTTGTACTAGACAATCTTCAGGATGCAACAAAAAAAGTTCGAATCGATTCGACATTTCAACAACAGTTGTTTGTGATATGTCATACTAAGAATTGTTTAAATTTTAGGATCGTGTTGCTAACACAGTGAAATTTGTTGTGCCATGCTCCGATGCAAAACATCTCGAACAATTTTTTAAATACTTGGATAATAATAAACTGACTTTGGGCATTGAGAAAATTACCTTATCGAGAACACCACTAGAAGAAGTTTATGCCACGTAAGTAATCTAATCTAACATTAGAGTTAATCAATTTTAATAATGCATGCGAGTCTAATAAAAACATAATAGAAAACAATGTGATTTAATAAAGTAACAAAATTCAACAAACTATCTTATCATACATTTAAATAAAATTGAAATTTCATCAGAATTATACATGAATACGAGTATCAGGATGCAGAATGGCGAAGCATTGCAGTTCCAGAAAACCAACGCAGAGGTCACAAAATTCATCAGTTTAAATTTATAAATTAAA
Organism: Ctenocephalides felis; assembly: GCF_003426905.1. Classification (NCBI taxonomy): domain Eukaryota; kingdom Metazoa; phylum Arthropoda; class Insecta; order Siphonaptera; family Pulicidae; genus Ctenocephalides; species Ctenocephalides felis. The sequence goes on along the minus strand of NW_020539724.1, from coordinate 13,400,814 downwards.
ATAATTCTAAAATATCACTTGCTATATATTACAGAACTTGTTCTGAACGAACAAAAATCGAGGTTTGCAAAAATTCGCGACTTGATCACAGGCCACCTTTTATATAGTATGAGAACTCGAACGATTTATTACTATCAGGTGTAAAATTATTATATTAATTCAATTAATATACGTTTCGATGTATTATATTATTTCTGTTTTTTCAGATTCTTGTTTTTATAGCGTTTATTATAGCTGGAATGATGCTTTACTTGAGACTTGAAAGTTATACTCAATTACCTGTAAGGAGGATGGATTTGTCGAACTATCCAAATAACAAGGTGTATTATACAGTCAAAGGAAATTGGGATTATTTTGTGGCAATTATGATCGAAGCATTGAAAAAATATGGAAAACAAAAAAATATTAAATTCGTTCAAAAAGTAGATGTTTTCAAGGGTAAATAACAGATTAAAAAAATGAAATTAAAATTCATTTATGAATAATTTATATTTCAGAAGTAGACATAATAGCTAACCAGAGCTTCAGAACATTTCACGATAATCTATTTTTATTCGTATATCGTTCTGACGCTAGTAAGACTTTATTGAATTTCAATAGCATATCATACCACGCATCCAGTTATGCAGTTAATCTTCTTACTCATATGTGGGGTAATTACGATATTACTACATATAATAGGCCTTTTTACCGTAGGCAAGTATAACAAAAATTAACTCCATTATTACGAATCCTCAATTCAAAAAATTTTGTACGGATAATGATCATTTCTTCGTTTCAGAAGTGACTTACACTCTACATTCGTATCTGAAAGTATGTGGACGACGTGTGCAATGCATTTTATTTTACCGACAGGTAACAATTTTTTGGTATACAAACACCTGATGATTTCTTCAGAAACAATAAACCAGTATTTTTGAAAATTGTTGCAGCATTATTTTTGATCTGTTTGAACTTTTTGAAACTTCCAATGCACGAGAAAAAGGCAGGTTTTCGGCACATATTGTTTCAAGCTAGAATAGATTCGTTCACTTATTGGACATCAAGATTCCTGGTGGATTATATGACATACCTCATTCCATGTTTCCTCGGAAATATTATTTTTGCCGCTATAACATTGAATACTTGTATTTTTGATGATCGTACGTAAAACTAATTAAGCATTATTAATAATATATTCAACATATTTAGCATGGATCTAATGACTACTTTCAGTATGTCTATCAGCAAATATTTTAGTATTTGGGATTTGCAATATAATAATGATTTACAACTTGAGTTTCTTAAACGCTAAACATGAAGACGTTTTTTGGGCTTCCATTTTCGTGAGTTTTGCATGTCAGTATCATATCACTTAAATTAATTAAAACTGAGACAAATTAATTAACTAAAGCTCGTTTTGTATCTAAATTGCAGGTTATTTGCTATCGTTGATTTATTACGCGTATAGTAAACATATTTATCTGCTGATCGTGGCCGATGTTATCCTGATGCTGATTCCTATCTACGCGCTGTCCAGAGGCATCCTGGTCTATCAGGAGTTCGACTACCAGTACCGAGTCTGTGAAAGTGTTAAATTATTTCTGGACTGCACGAACATATCAAGTACCGAACAAGCAATTTGCTGCAGTAAGTATTTAAAAATTGTGTAAGATGTTTCTGAAGTAAAACTTCATTATACACGATGAACTAAATGCGTGACATACCTTACGACGAGTATCAGTAAATAAACCAATGAATAATTTAAACAAATTTCATTTCATTTTCGAATTTAATATTTAACTCATACAATTCAATATTGTAGATATGAAATGCGATAGTAAAGAATGTGATACGGAACTATATTTTAAAGAAAATTCAGTAAGTATTCTTCTGCCATTGATAATGCTTTTACTTGACACAGTGCTGTATCTGGTAATTATGTTTTGATGCTGAATTTATAAAAGAAATATAACAAATTCAAATTAAACTGCCCTATTTTAGAATCTTTTATTATATTTGGAAAATAAAAACAATAAGTTGAATGAAAGAGCAAGGTTATCACAAAAAACTATATCTAAAATTAAAAGTGAAATTATTGACAAAGAAGTTATATCTGTAAAACGTAACGTCGACGTGATATATGGAAGTGAGTATTTACGTTTAATGATTCAGTCAAATTTTATATTATAATGATTATTCAGCTGGCAGAGTGGAATCACAAGTTGTATTGGTTGCCAGAAATATTATAAAATACAAAAGGAAATCGTTTATTTTGAAAGGAATACATCTTATAGTTGAGGTAATAGCAATGTATTTTTATTAAACATGCTTTGAGAACTGCAAAATTAATATTACATTTTACAATTTATTAGCGAGAGGATTGCCTGTGTCTTTGTGGTGAACCAAATTCGGGTGTCGATGACTTTATGGAAATATTAACAGGACAAAAATTCCCAAGCTCTGGTGAAGTCTCCATAAATAACGCAATGCTTACTCAAAACAAGAAAGAAGTAAGATAAGGTAATGCAAAATATTTAACAACGTATGATGAATAACTTGCACGATTATCCGCAGTATTTAAAAGAGATTGGATATTGTCCGAAGGATTATCTTTCTAGAAGCATACTAACAGGTCGAGAAATAGTGTATTTGTTCCTGTCTCTACTTGGATTCGATCACAACCAAATTACTGTCGAAGCCAAATTTTGGATAAGATTTATAGGCAAGTCTTACAGGTTTTGGTGTGAATTTTATATTATATCATTAAACTGCTTTTAGGAATGCATGAAATGCAGAATAGTTTGATTTCCACTTATTCAAATGGAATGAGAAGCAAATTATCGATCTTAGTGGCATTCCTCTGCCATGCTCCTGTCCTGATATTCGACCATCCGACGGAGAACGTAGACCCTCTGTCGCGCCAGGATATATATGCTCTGCTTTTTTATATACGATCCTTTGGAAAGTCCATCATTATACGCACAAATGAGTGAGATATGAAAATAAGTAAAACTGAAGTAAAACTTCTTGCGCTTCTCTATTATGTATTAGTATACGCATTCTGTAGAATCCAGAATAGAGGACCCAGTCAAGAGAAGTTTAACTTCAATATTTTTCATATTTTGAAACTTATTTATTTATTCTCAACATATCATTTCAGTATGAGAGTGTGTGACATATTATGCAATCGTTTGGGCATTTTTGTTCACGGACAATTTAGATGCCTCGGTCGACTCACAAATTTGAAGGATCGGTTTCATTTGGGATTCTCTGCATTTATATACACAAACGCCAGACCGACAATTGAATTTTCTAGGTTATAACATTAATTAATTGATAAGTATATTTCAATTTAGAATTCAAACAAATCATGATGTATGCTGAATTCTACGTTTTTCTAATTCAATATAATTTGTAGGCAACTCGCCGATTTGAAGTCCGACATATCAGCCAGAATCGCTGGAGAACTCCGAGATGAACGAGATGTAACTTAATCATAAATAATATTTTCAATTATTCATATAGATTAAAAATATATTTATTGTATTAAGGGAGTACTACACTGGCAATTAGTCGATCCTAAATTGACGTGGTTATCAATATTCCGAACAATGGAAATATTCATGGAGACTCATCCTATAATAAGAAACTATGCAGTAATTGAATCTTGTTTACGGGAGCTTTACTTAGAATTCACAAGGCCAAGAAAAGTGGCAGAAGAAGAACGTGTGAATTTTAAACCGAGCAAGAAACGGAAAAATGTTATTCATTATTCGATCAAAAAAAGCAGACGGAGTTTGGGAAGGATTGCTAGTGAAGAATCATTCGGTAATAAAATGAGGAAAATAGACATATATAGCACAAAATAATATTTTATTAGATTTGAGTTTATCCAAACATCTATTTTTATAGGGTCAGATGATTCTTTCGAAGCATTTCGGTATCGAGACCCAGAACTGATGCAAGATCGTCCTTACTCGGTTAGACCTCCAATGCAAATGACTTGTGTTATATCATAGAATAATGGCTTAGATAAAATATATATACCAAATATTCAAGACATCCATAGTTTTTGTAAATTTAACGCCAGCATTGATAAATCTACAAGTATATTATAAAGATATAGATGTATTATGTTATTTAAAAGTGAAGTAAAATATTATGTATTTTTTTATATATTATATCATCCAGTTGCAGGCATTGCTTTGTGTCTATCCCTTAATCTCTTATGGTTGCAAAACCCAATTTTGCCATAAGGCCCTAGATTGCCGGAGCAATTCGCCCGTCGTCCGTCGCCTATTTGGCACCACAATATTTGGTTTCCCTGACCGGCACCTCTAGGACAATTAATAATACGCTTGGGCTCTGCCTAAATTGAGTAGCTGGGAGGAAATGGTTATATGAAAAAGCAAATATCGATACATACATAAATTAGATACAGGAATTGATAAAAATATTTATAATATATATTTTGATATGAATGAAAAATACTAATTATAAAGTTGTTAATACAAAAAAAGTATAGTTGTATCTATTTAATACCATAAGATTTCATTTAAAGGGGGAAGTCCCATAGTGGCGGACACTTAAGGTTATTTATAAATAAATCAAAAATTATTTTACAAAATGTTCATTAAATTATGACTTATGTTAGATAACAAAGCTAGAAATCAAACTAAATTAACAAAAACGCAATCTTTGCTTAAAAAATAATTAAACTATCAATCAAACTTTGGTATAAAAAAATATGATTTTAAACAGTGGCACCTAGTAATCAAAAAATATTTTACGAAGTGTTCATTAAATTATGATTTATGTTAGATAACAAAGTCAGAAATCAAGCTAAATTTGCAAAAACGCAATCTTTGCTAAAAAATAATTAAATTATCAATCAAATTTTGGTATAAAAAATATGACTTTAAACAGTGACACCTAGTACCGGACATTTCAAAATAACCTGCATTGATCACATATGAAGCCATCTCTACACTCTGGAATGTCTGCATATGTGTCTTTGACGAATATTCTTAGATGTTGCAAAAAAAAGTCATTACTCATCCCCTCTTTTGGCTGGGCAACACCGATGCTCTCAGCTGGTGCATTCACCATAAGCTTTTCATTCTTTGACTAGAAGATACCAAAAATGAGAATATGTTGTGATCGTTAGCACTCACGCAGAACAAAATTGAATAATCAGAATAAATTACGTATATTTTCACAAGAAATATCAATATGTTTACTGTCCGGCATTAAGGGACGACTTAGTGTCCGGTGCTAAGGGACAGACATTTTCGTTCATTTGGTAGCACCTACTAAAATTGGTTAAAAGATCTAATAATATTCTACAATTTTACGGATAACAATCAAGTAGAACTTTTATATTTGCATACCACTGTAATGTAAATGCATAAATATGCTAGAATTACTTCCATTGATATCTAGGTAACGCCGTGATTTTGTGCCCTCGCCGTGGCCGTGTGCGTCACAGGCGACACTTGGTGCGTGATTCTGTACCTGTGTGCCCCCAGTGTCCTTTTCACTTGTATTTTGAAATGAAAAGATTTATACTTGCATAGATAATACGAATACGTGTTAAATAGAGTGTCGGGTGCTTGGTGCCGTCCGGCGTTACGAAACTTCCTCCTACAATTAATGATTCTTTTTTGTTCTATAAACAAATGCATTGCAGTTCAATGCTGGTATTGGCTGGTATATATTTAAAGACCTATCAAAAATATCCAGGAACTTTCAATGTAGGTATTGAAGAGATAATAATTTTTGATTCTCTTCTAGATATGTAAAAACAAACACTTTTTAAGATTTATTGATTTTATTTTAAATTGTAACTTACATTATTGGGTGTTAATATTTTTAAAATAAAATATATAGGAAAGCAAATATAGGTAAATTTTAACCTATTTTGCATTAGAAAGTTTTTGGATATTTTGGATAGGTCATTCTGATTATAATTATTATTAGAGTTATAATTATTTATTGATATATTTTATATTTTAGAATAATATTATTAATAATTTAACTTTTTTTTCATTTTTTAATGTATTTAGATTTAATATATTATGCTAGTTCATTTTAATAATAATTATTTATAGTTAATTAACCAAGTCATAATTAATTATTGTAATTAATATATTTTGGAAATTAATAAAGTCAAATATTAGAATAAAATGTTATCATTTTTGTAGAGTAACAATAATATTACAGGTGTAAATTTCAGGTAAAAAACAAATCAAGCAGTACAACCTGGAATTAACTGCACTATAAAAAATTATAGTGCAAATTTAAAATTTTTTATGCTGATCTATTATTCTCACCGGCTCTCGTCCTACCAGGAATGCATCGCATTTGGTCCGGGGCACAAACTTGAACCCATTTCGCCTACAATGCGATCCTCTGCTAATTCGCACAATGCTATCCAAACGATTCTGTCATTCAAGCGGCCTTATTGTTAATAAAATTGAATAATTACACGCCACGATTAAATAATTACATGCTTTCATGAACATACGGCATTCAGAGAGACGACGGTGTCTCTGTGCCTATGAATGGGCTCTAATGGACACGGTGACATGTCTAGTTTGAGCGCACATGACGGTGCGACGGCACATCAAACAATTTAGCGAGAGTAATTGAATCGACGCCAAGGATTATGAGATGAGAATTAACTAGTGGTGTATAGAATTCCGCCCGGAGGTGGGTAGATGGATAGATGGAATTTCCAGTTCCATTAGATGTGGATGTACTCGAAAGATTAATAAACTAACTAGTGTGGTTTTGAGCCTCGAGTCAAATTGCAGGAATGTGAATCTAAAATGATCATGGATGTATGAATTAAAATCTAGAAAAGTTGCACATAATCTTAAGTCATACTTCTTACTGATGCATGGTCTTTCTATTTTCCTTAATCTTCCTCAATTCATTTTCCAGATCCAGTTTACCTTGGTTCTAAATGATAGATATTGACCAACATATATTTTTCATGCTCCTAGGGGCGGGTCCATTGATCTGGTGAGTAATTTTTAATAAGGTGACCATACAGTCCCGATTTCCCGCCTTGCGTCCCGGCTTTTTCTAAAAGCAATATTTGTCACGGTTTTAGGTGTTTTGTCTCAGATTGCCCCGGACAATTGTTTTGATTGCTAATATTTTTTTAAATACATTTCAACTAGAAAATTTGAACTGAAAAAAATGTGCATATAAGTTTTTAGCTAACCAACCCCTCCCCCCCGACCACTCTCACTAACATA